>NC_039366.1:180055579-180360851 GCF_003573695.1 Papaver somniferum
ATGAACTTTTGGTAACGAAGAGTAAGTCAATGGTATCATTATGCAAATATTGATGAAAATAGAATGAATCTTTGTAATATTCCACAGTATTGATCTTTCCCTGATCCACTTCTATGTGAAAGTACCGTGCGGCTCCATAAGTTCTCTTATGTTGAGCATTTCCGATTAAATCAATCATGGGTTCTCTTGTGGTTAATTTAATTGAATTTTCTGGATACAAATTCATGTTTCATGTAATTTGTTAATGTCCAAAGAAATTTTTTTTTCTTGTAAAAGTAAGGTCGCCCTTGTTATTCTTTCGGGAATGATATTTTATGGGGGAGAGTTCTTAATTGAACTTGTGCTTTATTGTCAAATCTTTGTGGGGAGCGCGACTGTGGAATATTATAGGAGTTATCTTGTATCTTTATAAACTCCTTGATGAACACACTAAGTTTCGACTATGTGAAATCATCGAAACAAAGTTGATATGTTTTCTTTTAGTCATCAAGTATCTCTATGAGAATTTCATTATGATCCCGTTAGTTTTTGTACCATTATGTAAGGGGGAGAATTATTGTGTAGTTCACACTACAAATACACATGGTTTACGGATCATTATGTAAGGGGGAGTGGTTTTCATTATGAGATGAAGTATTGACTAATGGGGAGTGATACATATCACCATAGTATTGTTGTCAAAGTTGTGATACAATTGAACTTTGATGCTGTGTAATAATACTATGATACTGTATAACAATACAAAAAAATCTTGTTTTTATATATTGTTATAGTTACGGATCTTCAACAACCATGATGCTGAGTTGAACCCGTTCAGAATCACTGGAGTACTTGGAAGTGACGAAGATTTTGAGTAATGTTGAAGAACCAAGGAAATCAAGCATTTGGATGAGAAGCTACAAAGTTTATTTATTTTGTAATCCATATGTATTGATAGTTTTCTCACTAAAAGTGACAAAGGGGAAAATTATTAGAGCACTGCTCAGTCGAACTCACAAGTGTTGCTATCTGAAGCTTGTTTGTCAAGTTTAGTTGTTAAAACTATAAGTCTTGATTTATAGTCTACTTATAGCTAAGTCTCAAATTAGGATAGAATGTGCAGTCGAGCTTTAGACTTCACGACGTTCATCAATTAAAGACGAAGAACTACTAAGGGGAGCTTGTGGAACTTCATCAAAAAAAGGTATGTGGAGACTTGATCTCATCTATCACTCAAAAGATCTACTTTGAAAAAGCGGGGGTACACAAACCTCACCCAATATTTCGATTAGCAATCTGTATGGACTAACTCTAATATACTTTTAAGAGAATCAACTAGACAATCAGACTCAATCTTAATAAAAAGTATATCAAGGAGTTAATATCTCTATCTCTCAATTTGATCTTTACTCGAGCAAAAGGAAATCTGCGAGTCTTTATCAAATAATAGAGAGATAAACTTGGATGGTACCAAAGACCAATTTCCAAGTGTCAATAAATGTAAATCAATAACCAAAGGTTGGATATTCTAATTGATTGATCTTAACGCACAACCTGTGATATTTCAATTATATAACAAAATATAATGCGGAATAGAAATAACACAGACACCAGAAATTTTGTTAACGAGGAAACCGCAAATGCAGAAAAACCCCGGGACCTAGTCCAGATTGAACACCACACTGTATTAAACTGCAAACTTGTAGGGGAAGGACGAAAACTATGTACTACATTCCATGGTTAAGAGGACAACTTGAAGGCATTCCAATGACAGATTTTCGTAGGCTTGCAATTGGGCCAACGTTCCGCACAGTTTCATATAATTCATATTGTATTAATGGCTATCTTTTCTACACAGCAGATGCAGAAAAGCATTTGACTACACAAATTAGTGGAGTCACAATGAATGCTTGCACCAGCTTTAGAGCAAGTTCCAGGGATACTAACCTTGTCGATGACGATACTACATACTACGGCATTCTGAAAAAGATACTTGAACTAGACTACGGAGTTTTCACAGAAGTTGTCTTTTATTGTGATTGGGCGCGAGTCGAAGACAAAGTACATGGATCATATGTGGATCGAGAGACAAAGTCGAGGTTTGTCAATTTTGAAAAGTTTGCGAGAAGCTCAAAGGAAGAAGATGATCCGTTCATCCATGCTTCTCAAGATAGCCAAGTTTTTTACTGCAGCGATTTGACAAGAAAGCATTGGAATATGGTTTTGGAATCTCCTATAAGATCAGACCCCCATATGAATGCTTTTGAAGATCCATATGTATTCACTGCAACCTCTAGTGATGCTCCATTGATTTCAGAAACGGTTGGAGATGATGATTATTAGAGTGGAATTGCTCAGGTAATAATGCGTTGTTTCAGAACTTGTTTATTTTTTAATCTTCTTTATGTGAAAAGAGATTCGAACATTCATTCACTTCTTGATGCTTTCAGGGAGATGATGAGTATTCAGATGTAGATGATCGGGTAATAATGCTCGTTTCAATAAAATGTTTGTCCCTTTCAATGAAAGCTTCTTTTCTTCTTACCATACATGCGTTAATTGCTGAACAGTAATGCAAACTTACATAGACTTTGCAATTAAGATACTCTCTGGGGTTAGATAATCACACTATGTTGTCCTGTATATTTATCTCAACTAGTGTTGCCGTCTGCTTCTTTTTTACAGTTCAATATTTCTAGGTATGCTAAAATGTTCATGTTAATCATACTTTCTGTGCTCGGGAATGTAGTTATTAGCAAAGAAGAAATTGATGTTTTAGACATTTTTAGTATTGACCCGGTTGATCTTACTGTATCTATATGTGTAGTTTCCTGATTTGTAAACAAATTTTAGGTTTGGGGCTATAATTTTGATACTCAGGGTTTTACTGGGGACTGGTGGTAAGTTGTGTCAGTGTTGAGGAAGTGTGACTTGGTAAAGTCATTCACTCATTGTTGTCCCATATGGCCCGTCAGGTCGATTCTGGTTTGCTGGATTATGATTTTGCAGCTGTTATATATGTTTGTGTTGTAGAATTAAGAGTATTGTACTGGATTCTAGGTGCTCTAGTTATGTTGTGATGCGAGTTAGTGAAGCCCTCATTATCCATGTCAATTATATGCCTCTTTTACTTGATGAAGCTGATGGGTGAGATTCTACTCGTAAACCAGCTGAGACTTTTCCTTAACATTTTATAGATTACGGTAATTTGAACAATTGTATAAGATCTCAATGTCGTGAACATGAAATAAAGCCAGTTACTCATTCTTGGAATCTTTAGAGAAGAATTTTTGTGTTTGAGCCAGTATGCACTAGAATAGTTCAGCATAACAGTAGTTTATATGTTGCACATGTTTATGGTTTTGGTTGTGGCACCGGTTCATCAATCAGTACAATTTTCTCATGTTTCTGCACCTTGTGCAGATAAAATGTATTTTGAATAGAATTCACATTACAGTGTACACTGATTCTGAACAAAACCATGAGTTGGTTGATGAGGAAGTGGTTTTAAATTATTTTTATCTTCTTTATGTACATGGATATTCATTCCCTTCTTGATACTGTCAGGAACTAGCACTAGCTGAATGTGCAGATGATGAATATTCGGATGGGGATGTTTAGGTAATAACACTCGTACAATCCTTGTTTATTTGTTTTTTTTTATCTTCTTTATTCATATGGAGATTCATTCACTTCTTTATGCATATGGAGATTCATTCACTTTTTTTGTTATTTTTTTATCTTCTTTATGCATATGGAGATTCATACTCAGGGTTATGCTTAGGTAATAATTTATTTTCTAGTTCTTTAGTCTTTATGATTTTCAATTTTTGAGGTGATTTTCTTGTCATTGTTAGCTCAATTGAAGAATCTGTGGTTAGGAATTGTAGTTATGAACTGTAAAATTAGTTGTGATAGGGCTTTAGAATAATGGGGTTTTGCATAAAAATGAACACAATCTCATGAAGCTGTTTGGGGGGTTCTAGTTATGGAAAGGAGTCAAGGTGGCAGTAATTTGGAGGGTTGTTAAAAAACTACCTTGAACTCGTTTACTTGATAATTAAGGGTATATTATGATTTATTTTTTTGGGTTAGTCTTTTGTAATGCTGTTCACACCATTGAATAGCTACACAAAGTTATCATCCTATATGAAAACTGACCATTCTGCTATTTGCTACATACAATTATTGGATTTTGAAATGCGTAGTTAAGAAATCTAAATAGCTAGCATAAGTGTGTAACATAGAGCATAGAGCTTATAGTAGCGAGTTATAACTAGGGCAGGGTATACAGGGTGTTGCGACAAAATTGTTGCATTGAGTATTGTCTTCTTATGCTTGATGGTTTGACATAGATGCAAAGTGAATGCCTTTTTTTTCCTTCTTTACTTTTCTGGTAATAAGATGTTGTTTTTCCTGGATCCTAGATAATGCTGATCAGTGCGAGTTTCGTAGAAGTTTCCTTTACAGAATGCTCGATATAGTCGTAGTCATTGATGAGATTTGAAACTCAAGTAGCTTGTCTTTCTGAGTTAGTGAACTTCTTGCTCGATATTTAGTCGTAATGACTGTCTCCTTCTTTATTTTTTCATCTCCATATTGATGTTAAGAATGAAGTCACTATGTAAATGTTGTTGTCTTGATGATGGGCATGTCAGACCACCTCCATGTTTGAAGTCATGTAAACCTAGCATATAAGGTTTGACTTACTCTTCTTATGAATGTAGTTTGATACCTTCATGGATGCCGACACTATGTTCCCTATGGTCTCATGAGGCTAACTGATGTCATGGTTGATAGTAAGATCGTTGCTCCTGCTGGATGTAGAAATGGTTGAAAGAGTTGTGCATCTACAGTTTTGCTATCACGCAAGCTAGTGCCAAGATCCCAATGACTGAAATTGTTGTTGAAATTCTCAGGATTTGTATCACTGAAGAAACCTTAATAATTAGAAGTTTTTTGTAATGATTTTGGACTAAATTTATGAGAACATTTCAATGTAATCGAGTTGTCATTTGGTATTAGACGAATCAGGTTCTATATTGAATTTGAATTCGAGAATTTGAATTTCACTTGAATTTGAGAACTTGAGTAATTGTCATTTGAATTTGAATTTGAATTTGAATTTTCATTTGAATTTGAATTATCATTTAAATTTCATTCGAATTTGAATTTGAATTGTCATTTAAATTTCAGTTTAATTTGAGTTTCATTTTAGTAGAATTTGAATTTGAATCAGATTTATTTCAGCCCAGTAAGAATAACTGGAGTCAGCTAGCCAGATCTGACTAATTTTTTTATATTAAAAAAAATCAAATCTACGACGATACCCAGGTGTCGTGTGTAGCGGCACACAGAAAGCATCGTAATTCAGGGGCACTTAGAAAGTGTCGTTCCAGAAAAATACACTGAATCTACGACACTTTCAGCAGCACTCTAAAAGTGCCGTTTAACTCGTTAAAATGACACTACCTGACTATCTTAAATCGGCTGTTTTCCACTAGTGGTTGATTGGTAAATCCTGTCTCATGTGCCTGATCAAAAGAGACAAGATTGTGCACCTCTCAGGCTTTAAGAAAAGTTTGTTTCTTCTTTTTTTCTTAGTTTTGTGTCTATCAATAAAGGAGGGTTATTCTAGACAATTCTACTTTCTCTAGGGTTCAGATTTGTGCGTGCACGAACCTGTTAAAGGTTAACCCTACATTACTTTTTCCTTCCTTGAAACTTCTTTTTATCTCAAGACCACTTGTTGAGATTGTGATTTCCTCTCACAAACCCATACGCCTATGGATGCTCCAAGTACCATGTCGTCTGATGGAAAGGATGTTAGTATGATTGTCAAGCCATCAATCATGAAGGAAAAAGAGAAATCTCTGTTAGCTCCAACATTGAAAAGAAAAAGAAGGAATATAAGGAAGCCCAGAGTTGTTCCTTCAAATTCTCAGAAGTTTTCTGATGTTCTTGAAGTGTTGAAGGAGATGCAAAAGGAGATTCATCAAATAAAGGCTTTTGTGTTTAAGACTCATGAGATTCAGAAGGCCCTGGTCCGATATCAGTCAAGAAGGTTTATTGATATTAACTCCTATCTTCATGAACCTTATGTCCCAATGACTGTTGATGACAAGGAGTTCGGGGACGATAAAGAATTCTTCAAAGGTCTTAATGTCTAGTAAATCTTCTATTTCTTGTTTTGTTTAAGATGAATAACTAGAGTTTGGAATAACCATTATTGTGATTACACATAGCTATGTCCAACGTTTTCATCTTCATGTTTTTAGATTTATTGGTTTAAATTCTAAGATTGTTTGGAAGATGAGTTTCGCAGTATTAATCTTTATGGTTTCATATATATTGCAATTTGTTATAGGATATGTGTGTTTGCGTCCGTGAACTGTGATTGTCCCATACCTTGTCAAAAGTTATGTCCTTTATATGTCGATATGTATGTGTTGATAAAAGAAGGAATGAACTTTTGACAAATATAAAAGTTAAGCCTATTATGTCAATTATTGATGGAAGTTAGGTTAAAATCTTTTGTTTACAATGATTGTATCTATTGTATGTCATTGTGTAAATGGTGATGGAAAATAGAATGAATCCTTGATTGCTCCACAATATTTGGTCGACCTCCGGTCTACAATTTTTTGTGCATATACTGTGTTCTTCCATAAGGTATCTTATGTTGAGCACAATCGACTGAGTTATTCATTCTCTTATGATTAGCTTAGTTGTTGCTCCATGAGGTACTTTATGTCGAGCATGATCAACTAAATTAATCATCCTTGTTTGGTTATTTAGTTGTTGCTCCATGAGGTACTTTATGTCGAGCATGACCAATTAAATTGATTACTTTTTGTGGTTAATTTGGATGTGAATTCCGATTAGATTAATTATGGGTTCTCTTGTGATTATTCTAATTGAGTATTTTTGAGTCTCCATAAGTTCACTTATGTTGAGCATTTCCAATTAAATTAATCATGGGTTCTCTTGTGGTTAATTTAATTGAGTATTTTGGATTCAAATTCTTACTTGTATGTGATTTGTTATGTCCAAAGAAATCCTTCTTTTCTTTTGAAATTAAGGTCGCTCTTGTTGTTCCTTCGGGAATGACATATTATGGGGGAGAGTTCTTAATTGAACTTGTGCTTAATTGCCAAATCTTTGTGGGGAGTGCGGCTGTGGAATATTATAAGGGTTATCTTGTATCTGTATAAACTCCTTGATGAATGCATTTAGCTTCAGATATATGATTGCATCTAAATAAGATGATATATGCTTTCTTTTGGTCATGAAATGTCTCTTTCGAAAATTTCATTAGGATCCCGTTTTCGTACCTTTGCCAATTTTATTGACAAAAAGGGGCGAGGGAATTAATATGTAGTTCACACTACAAATACATATGGTTTTCGGATTATTATGTAAGGGGGAGTGGTTTCCATGTGAGATGGAGTATTGACTAAGGGGGAGTGATACATATCACCATAGTATTGTTGTCGAAGTTGTGATACAATTGAACTTTGATACTGTATAATGATACTATGACACTGTATAACAATGATTGAGAACTCTTGTTTTATCATTTTTATAGCCACGGATTTTCCACAACGTTGATGCTGAACTTACAACCTTTGGGATCATTGGAGTACTTGGAAGTGACGAAGATTTCGAGTAATGTTGAAGATTAGGCATGTGGAATAGGAGCTACAAAAGTTAATTCATTTATTTTTGTATCCATATGTATTGATAGTTTTGTCACTAAAATTGACAAAGAGGGAGATTATTAGAGCATGCTCGGTTGAACTCGCATGCGTTGCTGTCTCAAGCATGTTTGTCAATGTTAGTGATCAAAACTATAAGTCTTGATTTCTAGTATACTATAGCTAAGTCTCGGACTAGGATAGAAAGTGTAGTTGAGATCAAGAACCTCATGGAAAACATCATACAAGACGAAGGACTACTCAAGGAACTGGTGGAACTTCATCGACTAAAAAGTATGTGGAGACTTGAACTTATCTATCACTCAAAAGTCTATCTACTCTATCTCCTATTTTGAGACAAAATTCGTTTTGCTATATAGACTTTGATTATACATATTTGTTATTTCGAGCGGAGTTTATCTCGCCTATCTATTTCTCGAAATATGTATTGGTAAGCTTTTGCTTTGGCCAAGTTCATCCTTACCTAGTAACGAAAGTCATGATACGTTTCAATCACTTTGAAAATTGCTTACTTTGACGAAAAATAGTTTGTGAATAACAACTATATAATAACGTCCTCTAAGAATGTTTCAATGATTGAAATGAGAGTTTAAATTATATAACCAATGATGGATATAAGCATTGGGTGGCAACACATATATGTATAAGTCCCTTTTCCTTGAAACGAAGTTTGCGAACTTTGTTGATCAAGAAAACCGGAACAAGAGCCATGAACTCAGTCCGCGAACCTAGTCCGCGAACTGGCGGAAGTTCTCGACTCGAGAAAATCTGATGGAGTTTGAGAACTCCTTCCGGGAACTTAAGTCCGCGAACTAAGTCTGTGAACTTAAGTTGGTTATATCTAAAGACGATTGTTTGAGAACTTATTTATATTAACTAAGGAATGCAAAATGCAAACCGTGGCTATAAAGTTCATGAGAAGATTCGAGTGAATCAAATCGTTTTTGTTTCAATTGTGTCTTGTGTAGTTACATTGATTTCCTTGCAATTGAACAACTCTCTAACTATTTCATTTGAGTCATTTGAACTAGTTATGGTGAAGAAGAATATGGTTGATATGAAAGTGCTCATATGGCTAACCATTTGGTTAACTATTGTTGAACCAATAAATGTACATGTTTGGGTACGGTTACACAAACCTAAAATCGTGCATTTCATTTGTGTGTATCAAGCTAAGTTTTCTGTCCAACGGTTGAAAGATATTAGCTTGAATCTAATCAGGTTTTCATCTAACAATGAATATTGAATGCTTTGTTACCAAGCTAACATTGATTGCAAACCCTGATTTGAAAGACTATATAAGGGAGAACTCTAGAAACTGGGAAACCTAATCCCAACATCTCCTGTGTGATACTAGTTGTATTATCTAGAATCGATTCTCCTTTAACCTTAGGTTTCTTCTTGTAAACCGGGTTAACGACTTAAAGACTTCATTGGGATTGTGAAGCCAGACCGATACTACTTTCTCGTAGTTGTGTGATCTGATCTTGCTGATTCTATCGTTTTGAGTACAATCGTAACGATTGGCTTGAGATTTATATCTCCGATAGTCAAGATAGAAAAGTAGTCACAAACATCTTCGTCTCATCGTTTGTGATTCCACAATATCTTCTTTCGCCGCGTTGCTTAAGATTATTGTGAGGTGATTGATAATACTAGGTTGTTCTTCGGGAATATAAGTCCGGGTTATCAATTGGTTCATGTTCACCTTGATTTATCAAAAGACGGAACAAAACTTGTAGGTATTTCTGTGGGAGACAGATTTATCTATTCCTGTAGACTTTTCTGTGTGTTACAGATTTGTTTATTAATGTCTTCGACTTTGGGTCGTAGCAACTCTTAGTTGTGGGTGAGATCAGCTAAGGGAATCAAGTGCGTAGTATCCTGCTGGGATCAGAGACGTAAGGAGCGCAACTGTACCTTGAATCAGTGTGAGATTGATTGGGGTTCAACTACAGTCCAGACCGAAGTTAGTTTGTAGTAGGCTAGTGTCTGTAGCGGCTTAATACAGTGTGGTGTTCAATCTGGACTAGGTCCCGGGATTTTTCTGCATTTGCGGTTGCCTCGTTAACAAAATCTTGTGTATGTGTTATTTCTATTCCGCATTATATTTTGTTATATAATTGAAATATCACAGGTTATGCGTTAGAATCAATCAATTGGAAATCCGACCTTTGGTTGTTGATTGAAATTGATTGATACTTGAACATTGGTCTTTGGTACCGTTCAAGTGATTTCTCTTGTATTCAATTAGACTCACAAATTACTATTTGCTTGAGTAAGAATTGAATCAAGAAAGAGAGATATAATTCTTTGATAGACTTTATTAATATTGAGTCTAGTTGATTCTCTTGAATGTATATTGGAGTTTGTCCATACAGATTGCTAATCAAAATATTGGGTGAGGTTGTTGTACCCCCTCTTTTTCAGATCTTAACGCACAACCTGTAATATTTCAATTATATAACAAAATATAATGCAGAATAGAAATAACACGGACACCAGAAATTTTGTTAACGAGGAAACCGCAAATGCAGAAAAACCCCGGGACCTAGTCCCGATTGAACACCACACTGTATTAAGCCCCTACAGACACTAGCCTACTACAAACTAACTTCGGTCTGGACTGTAGTTGAACCCTAATCAATCTCACACTGATTCAAGGTACAGTTACGCTCCTTACGTCTCTGATCCCAGCAGGATACCACATACTTGATTCCTTTAGCTGATCTCACCCACAACTAAGAGTTGCAACGACCCAAAGTCGAAGACTTCAATAAACAAATCTGTATCACACAGAAAAGTCTACAGTGATAGATAAATCTGTCTCCCACAGATAAACCTTTGAGTTTTGTTCCGTCTTTTGATAAATCAAGGTGAACATGAACTAATTGATAACCCAGACTTGTATTCCCGAAGAACAGCCTAGTATTATCAATCACCTCACAATAATCTAAATCGTATGGTAGCGAAACTAGATATTGTGGAATCACAAATGATGAGACGCAGATGTTTGTGATTTCTTTTTATCTTGCCCTATCAGAGATATAATCTCAAGTCAATTATTCAATTGAACTCGTACGATAGAAAATGGCAAGCTCAGATCGCTCAACTACAAGAAAGTAGTTTCGTATGGCTTCACAATCCCAATGAAGTCTTTCAGTCGTTAACCTATAGGGTCTCTGGAAGAAACCTAAGGTTAAAGGAGAATCGACTCTAGCAAAACCAACTAGTATCACACATGAGGTGTGGGGATTAGTTTTTCCAGTTGGCAGATGTCTCCTTTATATAGTTTTCAAATCAGGGTTTGCAATCTAAGTTACCTTGGTAACAAAGCATTTAATATTCACCGTTAGATGAAAAACCTGATTCAACCAAGCTAATATCTTTCAACCGTTAGATCGAAACTTAGCTTGTCACACACAAATGAACTGTATTCATTTAGGTTTGAGTAACCGTACCTAAACGTGTACACTTAGTTGGTTCACAAATAATTAACCAATGGTTAGCCATATGAGCACTTTCATATCAACCATATTCATCTTTCTCATAACTAGTTCAAATGGCTCATAAGAACTAGTTCAAGAGTTGTTCAATTGTTTAGGTCTTTATTCATAGACACAATTGAAACAAAATCGGTTTGATTCACTGGAATCAATTCATGAACAATATAGCCACGGTTTGCAAAGATTGCATTCCTTATAATTTATTGTTTTAAGCTCATGAACTACCAACTTGAGAAATAACCAGCTTGGGTACGCGTACGGCTATGCCTACCTTAGCTGCCGGATTTGAGTTACAAACTCAGCAGAAATTTTCGGTTCGAAAACTTCCGTGGGTACGCGTACGGGTATGCGTACCTAAGGCGACTGGTTTACTAGTTTGAAAACTTACAAACTCAACAGAAATTTTCGGTTCGAAAACTTCCGCAGGTACGCGTACGAGTAGGCGTACTCAACCTGTCTCCTTCACCAATACCGCATGCACACATATGCACGCACTTGGTTTTTGGCACATGAATTTATACACTAATGTGCGAACACACTATATATGCTTATATCCATAGTTGGTAATCTCAACTCTACATTTCAATCATTGAAACATTCTTCTATAATGTTATAACAATCGTTATTCACAACTATCGTCAATAAAACTATTTTCAAGATTGAAACGTCATCATAAATTTCGTCACGGGTAAAGATGAAAATGGTTAAAGCAAAAGCTCACCAACACATATTTCGAGAAAAAGATATGCGAGTAAACTCGGCTCGAAATAGCAAATGTGTATGTATGAAAACTATCATACTTATACGACTTTGTCTCAAGAGTAGGAGATAGAATAGACTTTTGAATGACAGATAAATTCAAGTCTCCACATACCTTTTTGTTGGATGAAGTTCCACTTGTTCCTCGATTAGTTCCTCGTCTTCGTAAGATGATCGCCATGGAGTCTGGAGCTCAACTGCACTTAACTATCCTAGACCGAGACTTAGTCATAAGTAAACTAGAAATCAAGACATATAGTTTTGATCACTAATATTGAAAAACATGCTTGAGATAGCAACGCATGCGAGTTCGACCGAGCAATGCTCTAACATACTCTATCTCCTATTTGAGACAAAAGTCGTATAGCTATATAGACTTCATTTATAGACATTTGATATTTCAGCTGAATTTAACTCGCTTACATATTTCTCGAAATATGTGTTGGTAAGCTTTCGCTTTAACCAAGTTCATCTTATATTCTTGACGAAAGTCAAAAGATGGTCATGTGAAAATCTCCTGGTAACATTTTATATGATTTGTGTGAGACAGTCATTTGGTGTAGACACAGAATGTTTCGTATTGATCATTTGATCACTTGAAAATTGCTTTGAAGCTAATAGTTTGTGTGAGACAGCTATTGTGGTCTTCTAACAATGTTTCAATGATTGAAATGGGAGTTTAGAACGAACAATTAACCATTGATTGGATATAGAACAATATGCGTAGTTGTATGCTAACTGTTGCAATTTATTCCAAGTCCGGGAACCATAGTATGCATACCCATATGCGTACTGGTTTGATAGTTGAAGTTCGGGAATTTAGTATGCATACCCGTATGTGTACCGGCGTAAGTTCAATTCCGGGAATTCAACTGAGTTTGGTGGTGCATGATAGTATGCGTACCCATTCGCATACTGCCGAACCCAGACCAAGTCCGGCTACTTAGATATGCGTACCCGTTTGCATACTTGAATGGGTTATGTTCCAAAATCGGTTTGTTCATGAACAAATACATTTATATAATAAGGAATACAATCTTTTGCAAACTGTGGCTATAATGTTCATGAATTGATTCGAGTGAATCAAAATCGATTTTGCTTCAATTGTGTCTTGTATACTTCTATGAGAATATAAACAATTGAACAACTCTATAACTAGTTTCATTTGAGTCATTTGAATTAGTTGTGTTAAGATGAACAAGGTTGATATAAAAGTGTTCATATGGATAACTTCGGTTAACTATTGTTGAGCCAACAAGGTGTACACGTTTAGGTACGGTTACCCATATCTAAATGAAGTCACTTTTCATTTGTCTATAGCAAGCTAAGTTCGATCTTACGGTTGAGAGTCTAATCAGGTTTTCATCTAACATTGTATATTGTATGCTTTGTTACTGATAGGCACATTTTTGTGTCTTATATAATCTCAACTGTATATATTATTAGTGCTCGATTTTATATTTATTATGGCTTTTTATGTCCCTGTAGGTATTTTTGGAGAAATAAGCTTTTGCGGCGAAATTAGCTAAAAAAGTGGTTTTTGCGCTCGTGGGAGAAAATTACTATACGGACTCTCACTTTGGATAAGGGGTAACCTAATTACTAAGGGGTGACCCATTTCCAGGCATCTGCTAAAGGGAGACCAGCACATGATAGGGGGAGGTCACTTTCTTCTCAAATTCGTATGAAATTTTGGCGGGAAAAATATCCAGCAAAGAACCAAACTTTGGGTTGGATTTCGAAGGTGTTTTAGAGAGATTCAATCGCTGAAATTTGTTGGGCTGGACGTGATTGACATTAACAGGCTTGGTATGTGCGCTGGAATCGATCAAATTGGGCTGGATAATCCAGAAAAAGGAAACAGAGTTTGAGTTTTGCACGGAAACTTTGTGGAATTATTTTAGGAATTTCAGGGAGACTAAAGGCGTGATATTGTTTCCTAAGGTGAGATTCTATCTAAGGAAGAGTTTCGGATGATTTGGAAGTCTTAGAAACGCGTAAGGTGTGTTCGAGTCCCAGGGAAGGTTACGAAGTTATTGGAGCAGTCGCAGAGGAGTTTGTAGCACTACAGAGCTGAATTGATCAAGTTGCAGGAAAACCCAAGTTTCTGTTGCTGTTGCTGAATAACAAACGTTGCAAATAAGAACAACGTCTCAAATTTGTAACGCTGCTACAGTAACTTCTTTGTAACAGTCCGTCCTTTGTTTTGCAATGCCATTACGTCGTTGCAAACAATCAGTTTTATAGTTTCTCATTCTTTTCATCAACTTTTGGGCTAAGAACAAATATTTTGAGCAAGTGATTAATATGAGGAGCTAAACCCCATTGCTGAGGCGACGGAGGAAGCCATTTTTCCAAATATTATGTGGTAAATTCTATTTAATTTAATTTTTGTAATTCTTTTATGATTATTTGCACTGAACTGAAATTGAATTTATGATTCTGATTAAGTGGTTGTGTTCTCAATTGATGGGCCATGCTTAGGTTAAGTCTTTTGATGGTCCATGCTTTCGATTTACAACTATTGTTTTGAGAATCTACTTTTCTAGGCGAATATTGGAATCACTTCAAACGTAAAGAGTTGCATAATTATTGACTAGATTAAATCACATAAAAATTGGAGATTGGTGGAATCCTGAGTCTCAGTGCTTTATATAATCTTGATAACAATTTCTTTTTAAGTTTTCTATTTTAATTTGAGTCTAAAATCGAGTCCACACAATCCGAGTTGAACGAACTTTACTACCACTTAAAAACTACATCAATTTTTGGCGCCGCCGACGCGGATTTGTATTAGGTTTTAGGTTTTAGATTTATTTTATTTCTTTTAGAATTTTTGTTCTCTTTTACGCCTTTGGTATTTTTTGATTCTTTTCAGATTGGAGCAAAGCTACAAGGAAAGAAAAAGTACTATAAAAGGAAAGCATCGCCAAAGAAGGAAAGAAAAGAGGAATCCGAAAGGAGTGAAGAAGAATATTTTGTGTATAGTTATTTTGTTTTATTTTTAGAAACTTTAAATAGGGTTTTATTTCTTGTAATTTTTCTTTTTATTTTTGGACACTTTTTGGACTTTAATTTTGGACTTGGAAATTATTATTTTTAAACCCTAAGGAAGGGTTAAGATTAGATATAAACTGTTTGCACGGAAGGACGACAATTACGATACTGTCTCGGCCCCTCGGGTTCGTACACTGACATTGGAGTCGGTGGCCTGAGTCGACTTCAACGGTTCATCGCCCGTCTGGTACGGGAGGTAAGACTCTATCCACCCACGAATCCCCTGTCAGTGGGTTTTATTTTGTGTGACAACTCACACCCCTGCAATAGAATGTCGAACTGGTATTAAAAAAGCCAATACAACGAATATACAACTGAGTTTCAAAATGGACGTTACTACTTTGACCATAGTGTGAATAGTGGTTAGGAACATCAGCCTTTTCAAGGTTATGGCTCATACCTTGATGAGCCCAATTACTATCCACACACGCATCGGTCATACGAGCAAAATTCTTATATTTCTCCTTTAGAAGAGTCCCTCAGGAAATTAGAGGAGTCGACACGTAAGTTAGCTGAGATGAATAACTTAGTTTATGACGAAAGAGAACTTTCTATAGAGGAATCCTTCAAGCTGATAGCTGAGACGAACGAAAGAATTGCTCGAAATAATCTTAATTTCCAATACAGTGATTCCAATAGTACCCTTGAAAATGAGGATAGTTATTTGCATAATCAAGATGACGAGGATAAAATTGGTAACACTACTTGTTTAGATGAAGTTCAACCATTTTCATGTTATTATGATGATTATGATGTGGATAGTGTTGATGAAGAATTTAAAATATATAGGCATAGTGATCAGGAATTTGTTACTCCAAATGAACTTTATGATGATAGTGTTATTTCTGGTTCAGATCCCGATAATTTTAATGATTATTCACCTATTCAAAAGGACGAGTATTTGATTAGAGATACCACTTCTTTAGATGATGTAGTATTTCCTTTTGATTACGAAGTCAATAATGGTTTAGAGGAACGAGTTTATCCTGAGAATACCGTTTTAGAGTCTAGCGATTTAGAAACAATGGTCTTAGACGAAGAAAATGAACTCGTACAACTATTAAATATGAGTGAGGATGCGTCATTTGAGTATAACCTAGAAGAAGCAATTGACTATTTTCAGGATTCCAACGATCTAGAAATTGAGGAAGTTGTGACTAGTCTTTCTAGAGACACTGAAAACTCTAAGTTTGGGGGTGATTATCATTCTCCATGTGCTTTAACTATTAGCAAGGTCCCTCACTTGGGACTTGACATATGTGCCTCAACCATTTTACAAGATTATCTTCATACACGTTTTCCTGAACCTAGTGATGTCCATAAGGAAGTTCAGTTGTTAGAAACCCATCCTCTGGTTGATGTGGTTTACCCAGGCTATAATATCCGGATTGACTTTGTTTTCCCACCAAATATTTTTCAACCGATTGTGGGAATGTGTAAGTTTCAGATGTGTCAGTTATTAAGTCTTGAGACTAAACCTAATTACTTTAGGAGATTAGGATCGACATATTTGTTTAAGGAAGACCACCACTCTTATTGTGGTCAGCTGTGTGAGTCAAAACTGATTGACTTTAAGGATCCACAATTATTCAGGTTATTATTATGTGCTTCTAAGTTTTTACTTTAGTTTTTACAGACTCTAATACCTGAACCGGACCTTAGCTTTGAGGAATTCCAGCGCATGAAAATATTTTATCTAGACCCTTTCATAGAGCCTTAACCTGAACCATAGCTATATAGCTGTCTTAAACAGGAAACTAGACAAGGGTGCGCTTTATTTGTTAATTTTCTTGGCATGTTGCAGATTCCTTTTACTTGTGATAGCTCTATTTGGTTTTGATGACCCACGGATATTTCAGCTATTACTTTATGATACGTGGTGATTAATCCTTTCTTATGTCTGGCTGAAGACGTTAAACTTAGCACTTCTTGGGAGGTAACCCAATCTCATGCAACACGATAATATCTTTCCTTATCTCTTTTGCTTCAAATGGTAACAGTTTCTCATTGTTCATGCTTTTAATTTTATCTTTAGAACATTGAGGACAATGTTAGATTTAAGTTTGGGGGTATGGGAGAAACTTTTTAGTTGCAATATGAATAAATAAACTCCAGAGCCTAGGAATTTATGCCTATTTAGGATGGCACTAACTAATCTAAGTGGATGGAAGCATTTTGATTGTAGGAGTTGAGGAACCAATCTGATTAGATGGCAACATCTAGAAGAGTCTATTCATAAAAGCACAGAGCTCAGGTGTTAGAAATAACATGATAGTTTCACCATATCTCGTTGAGTCCTTTTCACTTCTATTTTTATTTTATTTTGTTTTTAAACTATGTTTCTATAAGTGATTAGGTGGGGACCACGATTCAAGTTGTTACCAATGCTAGGGTGAATTAGAGTGATTGAGTTACAAAGAAAAAGAAAAAAAGACCAGACCAATTAGACCAAACGGATCAAAAAAAAAATGATGAATGAAATGAAAAAGCTGAAAAATAAAAAATAAAAATAAAAAAAATTCAGTGAATAAAGTCGACCACTGGTTCCCTTGTATATGCCAGTTGTATTGAACTAGAATTAAGATTATCGATCACTGGTTCCCTTGTATATGCCAGTTGTGTTGATATTAGTCAGACTAAGTATCTCAATCCATTAGGATAGGTTCATTTTGGCGGAGGCCTTCAGACAGATATGGGGAACGCCGTTCACTTAGTAAACATCAAAACCATCTATGTTTTTCTATTTCCATCTTCTTGATCTATCCATGTGATTAGTTTTGACTCCGGATATTGATGTCCATAGTGCGACTATCTGAGTAGAGCTCTGTCACTTTATATGAATTTTAGTATGCTTGAGTCCAAACTCGTGTACAACAACTGGAATTTCGCATCAGGGTACTTCTTCCTGTAGTCAATAAGTATGCCAACCAAGGAGATTCTTTAGTGCCTTCCAAGGTTCTGCGTAGATAGCTAAGGTCTGGAGTAAAGGTTTTGTGGGTATACCTCTTGTAAGCCCTCCGGAGACAACACTCCGCCACTAGGGACACCTAGGGGTTTAAAGGCTTATTGCAGACGTTAAATGCAATCGACGATGCCTGCGACAGTGAGTTATGATTTTATTTTCTATTTGATTTGCTCGAGGACTAGCAAATAATAAGTTTGGGGGTATTTGATAGGCACATTTTTGTGTCTTATATAATCTCAATTGTATATATTATTAGTGCTTGATTTTATATTTATTATGGCTTTTTATGTCCCTGTAGGTATTTTTGGAGAAATAAGCTTTTGCGGTGAAATTGGCTAAAAAAGTGGTTTTTGCGCTCGTGGGAGAAAATTACTATGCGGACTCTCACTTTGGATACGAGGTAACCTAATTACTAAGGGGTGACCCATTTCCAGGCATCTGCTAAAGGGAGACCAGCACAGGATAGGGGGAGGTCACTTTCTTCTCAAATTCAAATGAAATTTTGGCGGGAAAAATATCCAGCAAAGAACCAAACTTTGGGTTGGATTTCGAAGGTGTTTTAGAGAGATTCAATCGCTGAAATTTGTTGGGCTGGACGTGATTGAGCATAACAGGCTTGGTATGTGCGCTGGAATCGATCAAATTGGGATGGATAATCCAGAAAAAGGAAACAGAGTTTGAGTTTTGCACGTAAACTTTGTGGAATTATTTTAGGAATTTCAGGGAGACTAAAGGCGTGATATTGTTTCCTAAGGTGGGATTCTATCTAAGGAAGAGTTTCGGATGATTTGTAAGTCTTAGAAACACGTAAGGAAGTTGGCAGAGAAGATTATTTCCGTGGCTTGCACGAAAAGAAAAAGAGAGAATTAATCGCTATTTTTTAGGTTTCTGAGCAGTATAAAAGGTGTGTTCGAGTCCCAGGGAAGGTTACGAAGTTATTGGAGCAGTCGCGGAGGAGTTTGTAGCACTACAAAGCTGAATTGATCAAGTTGCAGGAAAACCCAAGTTTCTGCTGCTGCTGCTGAAGAACAAACGTTGCAAATAAGAACAACGTCTCAAATTTGTAACGCTGCTACAGTAACTTCTTTGTAACAGTCAGTCCTTTGTTTTGAAACGCCATTACATCGTTGCAAACAATCAGTTTTATAGTTTCTCATTCTTTTAATCAACTTTTGGGCTAAGAACAAATATTTTGAGCAAGTGATTAATATGAGGAGATAAACCCCATTGCTGAGGCGACGGAGGAAGCCATTTTTCCAAATATTATGTGATAAATTCTATTTAATTTAATTTTTGTAATTCTTTTATGATTATTTGCACTGAACTGAAATTGAATTTATGATTCTGATTAAGTGGTTGTGTTCTCAATTGATGGGTCATGCTTAGGTTAAGTCTTTTGATGGTCCATGCTTTCGATTTACAGCTATTGTTTTGAGAATCTACTTTTCTAGGCGAATATTGGAATCACTTCAAACGTAAAGAGTTGGATAATTATTGACTAGATTAAATCACATAAAAATTGGAGATTGGTGGAATCCTGAGTCTCAGTGCTTTATATAATCTTGAAAACAATTTATTTTTAAGTTTTCTATTTTAATTTGAGTCTAAAATCGAGTCCACACAATCCGAGTTGAACGAACTTTACTACCACTTAAAAACTACATCAGTTACCAAGGTAACATTGATTGCAAACCCTGATTTGAAGATTATATAAGAGGGAACTCTAACAACTGGGAAACCTAATCTCCATACCTCCTGTGCTAGTTGCGACTAGAGTCGATTCTCCTTTAACCTAGGTTTTTCCTAAAACCATTATAGGTTAACGACTTAAAGACTTCACTGGGATTGTGAAGCCAGACCCAACTATTTTCTCTGTAGTTGCGTGTTCTGATCTTACTTTATTCTATCTTATTGAGTACTATCTTCTCTAAGATTTGCTCGAGATTTAATTTCCGATAGGTAAGATAAAAAGTAGTAACAAACGTCTTCATCTCATCGTTTGTGATTCTACAATATCTTGTTTCGCTACCATACAATTAAGATTACTGTGAGATGATTGATATTACTAGGCTGTTCATCGGGATTATAAATCCGGTGTATCAATTAGTTCCTGCTCACCTTGATTTATCAAAAGACGAAACAAAACTCATATGTATTTTGGTAGGAGACAGATTTATCTATTCAATAGACTTTTCTGTGTGAGACAAATTTGTTTATCAAGTCTTCGACTTTGGGCCATAGCAACTCTTAGTTGTGGGTGAGATTATCTAAGGGAATCAAGTGCGCAGAGTCCTGCCGGGATTCAGAGGCGTAAGGAACGCGACTGTACCTTGATCAGTGTGAGATTGGTTATGGCTCAACTACATTCCAGTCTGAAGTTAACTTGCAGTAGGATAGTGTCTGTAGCGGATTAATACCGTTTGGTGTTCAAATCTGGACTAGGTCTCGGGATTTTTCTGCATTTGCGGTGTCTTCGTTAACACAGGTGTCTTCGTTAAAATTTCTTGTGTCCTTGTCTTCGTTAAAATTTCTTGTGTCTGTGTTATTTCTTTTCCGCATTATACTTTTTATATATAATTGAAATATCACAGGTTGTGCATAGTTTAATCAATTGGATAATCCAACATTTGGTTGTTGATATAAATTGATTGACACTTGAACATTGGTCTTTGGTACCGTTCAAGTTGTTTCTCATAATAATCAGGCTCGCAGATTTCTATCTGTTTGATTTGCTGATTACATTGAGAAACAAAGATACAACTCTTGGATGTATTTTCCTTGATTGAGTCTGACTGTCTAGTTGATTCTCTTGGATGTATACCGGAGTTAGTCCATACAGATTGCCTAAACGAAATATTGGGTGTGGTTGTTAGACCCCCATTTTTTCAGATTCTGAACAATCAGCTGATATGCACATACACATCGCCGATTGTTGTTGATGTTCTTTGTGGTTGAAGAATATCAACCCAGAATCAGCCAATGTGGATATTTATATATGTAGACCGATTCTGGGTAAAAGAAATACCGATTTTTTCTGTTAATTTTTTAAACTATAATTGGTGGGGATGAGTATAAACATTCGACGATTGTTAACGTTCTTATGATATACTAGATCATAGACTGAGTATGATTTCATACTCATTCTAAAGATGAGTGATGTGAGATAAATTTTTATACTCGAACTGAAAACAATTTTATACCTAAATTGAAAAATAAATATGAATGTTACGCACGAATTTTATACATAAATTAAAACCAAGTATGCTTTTATACCTGAATCAAATGAGTATAATTCTATACTCGAAATGAAAACGAGTATGAGTTCATACCATTCAGATTTCAGAGTATGATTCGTACTCGATCTGAGAATGAGTATAAAATCATAATCATTTTTGAGTCGAGTATGGATTACTATTATGTTTGACGTTTTTCAACATTAGCAGATAATTAGTTGATGTGAAAGTTCATCTCCACCGATTCCGGGTAAAAGCAAACTTGATTTTTTTTTTTAGTTTGTTTTCTAGGTTACAATTGGTCGATATGAATGTCAATATTGAACGATTTTGGAGTATGATTTTTATAATCGGTTGATATGCACATTCGTATACACTGATTTCTCGTGTTCTTCCTGAACGAACAACATCAACCCACAATGAGTCTACGTGGGCATGAACATCCACCAATTCCTGGTTGATGTTCTTTAAAAAAAATCAATTTTCTTTTTCATATTTTAATGATCAATTAGCATTAGTTAATTTATCAGCAAACAAGTTTAAACATTTATTAATCCACCGAATTAACACTAATCAATTAGGGATAAACTAGCCATACATAATGGGTTTGGGGGTTTTTGAAATTACCTCAAAATGATCATTTTTATCTTCTAACGGCATGCTCGGATAATTGAAGTACGCCTCAAACTAGCTAGGTTTAAAAACGCCCCCAAAAATTTAATTGTCCAAAGTCCTCCGATACTAGTATATATTGGTGAATTACCACATTATTAAATTTTGTTTAAAATAAACTCTGTTCTGGATTGATAAATATCCTTGAGAGGGTGTTCATCAATCCTTGTTCGACTGCTTCAGAATAAAATAATAAATTCTTGTTTGATCACAGCCCCACACACTCTTGTTTATATAAGGAGATCAAGTGGATGCCCTGGATGAGCTCTGCCCAATTTCCCCTTTTTCTTTTCTTCTGATTTAAGCTCCGCCCAATCAATTGGCCCAACATCAACTGATATCTTTCTTACATTGTATTTCGTCTGAAGTCCAATGGCCGGAATTCCCACTACTCTCTCTCTCATCTTTCTCTCAATCTTCATCTTCTATATAAACAGTATCCTCCCAGCAGTCGGTAGCTCAAATGCCACCTCCGAGAGACCTCTCAGTCCCACAGAAATGGCACTTAAAAAAGAAAAACTAAGTCACTTTCGCATATATTGGCACGACGTTGCCTCAGGTCCTAATCCCACTGCCGTTCGAATAGCTCAAGCACCATCAACGAACAAATCCGCAACATTATTTGGTGCCATGGTTATGATCGATGATCCATTAACTGAGGGTCCCAAATTGAGCTCAAAACTGGTCGGTCGAGCACAAGGATTTTATGCATCTGCAGCACTAAACGATGTAGCATATATAGTCGCGATGAATTTTGCTTTTAGTACCGGAAAATATAATGGAAGTTCGATAAGTATATTCGGACGTAACCCTGTGTTGTCGGATGTAAGAGAGATGCCAATTATTGGTGGCAGCGGAGTTTTCCGATTTGCTAGAGGATATGTTCAGTTTCATACTGTGAACTATAATATCAAAACTGGTGATGCTACTAACGAGTATAACATCTATGTCTTTCATTATTAAAAATAAATTTAGTTGTATTTTATTTTGTTTTGAGGGGTTTATCCGTTGGATCTGAATCATGTTATCAGTTCTTTCTTGTCTATGTACACAAAGGTTCAGATAATCCATTTTCCTTAATTTCATAATTCTTTCTATTTTCATGCTCTATCTTCATATTGTAGTAGAAGCAAAATCAAACACCGCCTTCTGTAAAATGGTTACAAAAATGAGCTTGGAAGAATAGAGACTTTGTCATTTTCGTGTACTCGTCCATATCCAGACTCAGTAGTTTGTAATTCGGCAAGGGTTGCAGCCGATAAGCTTAACAAGTTACATAGTGACATAGTTCAGTCTCGTAACTCTCTCGGACGTACCCTTTCATACATAAAATCTTGACAGTTGGGGCATTATAAACATAGCAGACATTCTAGTATTGTAATTACAGTAAAACTTCAATATAAGTTACATTTCGATATATTAATGTCACTAAGTAATTTAAGCTTTTAACTACGTATTAAGTTGAAATGCAATTTCAATAATAACTGCTGCCCTAAAGGGATTTTACATATTAATGTATTTGCAAATTGATCAATCAGTCCCCCAAACCGTGTGTTCTTTAGCAGCCTGTGTTCCCTGTACAAGCATAACACTATGTCATGGCATCATAACAAGAATTTTCCCATTAAGATTTGAATGTGTAAATTATTATTTCTTTTAAAACTAAAGTGTGAACTATTATCATGAGGCAGTGAAGATCACGCTATTAAATATAATACTAGCCGTAATGGTCACGCCATACTCGTGAAAAGAAAAAGAAAAGGAAACTTAAAGCACGCGAGAGCGGAGACACGATAATGCGTTTTCCAGAGTAGGCAGGAGGAGCCGACTTTTATTAAGTTTCTTTTCAACAGGTGAACAGCCCTACTAACTAGGAACAATGAACAACCCCATCTTCATGATAATTTAAGAACATGGAGTAGATGAGCTACCAGTGAGTGTCCCAGCAGGAAAGAAATATCAAAAAGAATACAAAAGCACTCACCACCTACTACTCCATTGACCTAAACAATTTCTTTGCTAATTAGTTGGACAATTGGATTTGTTTGCCAAAGTGGAGAAATCATAATCACGACTCACTAGAGTTAACCGTGTAACAAGGGCTTCAAATCACCCGTATGTATCACGATATCTTTTAAAGAAAATTTGGTTTCATCGTTGGCTTATTTTAGTCAATGTTGTCGTTACTTGTCAGTAGTAGACTTTGCTTACTTGCGAAAGAAAAAAATAAAAATTAGTTTCTTTTTTTTTTGGGAGAATTACAAAATACATTTCAGAAGCTCTCATTATATCTATCTCCACTTTTTACTTTCAATTGGATGTAATCCCAAGTCTTATAAATACACATCAAAGCCCTTCGAGATCTTATACCATCACTTCCATTTCACCGGATTAGTAAATCTCTGTGCTCTCATTTAGTTCCTTAATTGATTCTCAGGGCAATGGCTGAGTGTAGTTTCAAAAGTTCTCTCTCACTTATAACTCTCTTCGTCTTTGTAGTCTTTTACATCAGCAATATTGTTGCAGTTGATGGAAAGTCGCAAACTTTTGGTAGAGTTCTGAATCCAATCAGATTAGGACTTAAACAGGAGAAACTCAGTCATTTTCGTGTTTATTGGCACGATATTGTTGGTGGCGCAAATCCTACAGCAATTCAAGTTGCAAGGGCACCTTCAACAAAGAATTCAAAAACTGGGTTTGGAGCTGTGGTAATGATTGATGATCCCTTGACAGAAGGACCAGAATTGAGTTCGAAACTAATGGGACGAGCTCAGGGATTATATGCAATGGCTGGAGTTAATGAAGTGGCTGCGCTTATGAATATGAACTTTGCTTTCATGGTTGGGAAGTACAATGGAAGTACCATAAGTATTATGGGAAGAAACAAAGTACTGACTGAAGTTAGAGAAATGTCCATTGTTGGTGGTAGTGGACTATTCCGGTTTGCTCGTGGTTATGTTCAAGCTCACACTAAGAAATTGGATTTTAAAACTGGCGATGCTACTGTTGAATACAACATTTATGTCTATCATTACTGATGCATTTTATTGTCGTATTCCCACTTTACAGTTTTTGTACGAGTATTTTCATTTGAATGATTATTCAGCGAGCTTCTTTTTTATTTAAATTTATTCGACTAAGATTTAGCCCTCGAATTCATCCTAAACATGGAAAAATAATAGCCAAAATTCTTAAAATCTCATTGATGACTAAAAATGATAGATATCTTGGTGCCCCTTCTTTTTTGACAAGAATAGAAAGGCTAATCTCGAGCCGCTCCTCCACTCTGCAAGGCTGGAAATCAAAACTCCTATCTCAAGCAGGCAGGACAGTTTTAATAAAATCCATTCTCCAAACCTTTCCAACTTACCAAATGCAAGTACTTGCTCTTCCAAAAGAAATCTTGGATCAATTGGATCGCATCCAAAGAAACTTCTGGTGAAACAAAAAAGGGAAAAAAAGACAGGATGAGTTCATCAAAGGTTGGACTGGCATTTGCAAGCCTATCTCGCAAGGAGGACTAGGAATTAAAAAGCCCTCACAAATTCAACATAGCTCTACTCACCAAACTTGCCAGTAGACTTATTTTAGAGCAAGATCAATTATGGATCCAACTCATCAGAGCGAAATACTTTCCAAATTCTCACCCCTTAGAAGCCTCTAGAACTTCGAATTTATCGTGGATTTGGACAAGCATCAAAAAAGGTTTAGACCTGATTAAAGGAATTTTTTTTTGGCAAGTCAAAGATGGTAAATCTGCAAGAATTTGGGAAGACAGGTGGATTCCAAATGAGGAAATAATTTCTCAACCAACCAATATTCAAGACCCGGCTCCAAAATTGGTTCAAGAGTTAATAACAGAAGAAAATAAATGGGATCTGGAAAAACTGAACAAATTCTTTTATCCAAAAGACAGAAGAAAAATACAAGCCATAATCACTCCAGAAACTTCTCAGTTAAAAATATTTATTATTTTTTTAATAAATCAAGTTGAGGATAACGATTCCCCCATAGATTTTTCATGGGAAAAAATCTGGCAAATTAAGGCGATACCAAGAATTAAATTATTTATCTGGAAATTAACTCAGAAAGCTCTACCTACTTCTGCGAGACTTGGGGCCCACAACCCAGACATCGATCCTCACTGTCAGATGTGCGATGCTCAAGTCCAGGAAACCGACAATCATATATTCAGATCGTGCCCCTTTGCTAGAGCTCTCTGGTTCGGCTTCTCTCTATAAAAGATTATATTGATAGGAAATACTGACTTGATTAATTCGTGGATTAAAGGGTGGATTTCGGAAAAAGAGTCGACTATCCTAGTGGAGAAAATAGTCACCAATTAAATCCAGATCCAATTAAACTGATTGACCAGATAAGAAGATTTTTACACTCAATCCCACAAAAGTAATTCAAAAGGGAATTGACAACCAAAAGGAGATTTCGGCCATTATAAATGGTCCGATCTAAATACAGATTGGATAATATTTATACATGCTTCCTTTAAGAAAGAAGACCTTTCAATGGGTTTTGCCTTATCCTTTATTCAGTGGACCACGAGTCCTTCATGCACATTTCAAAGAGTTCAGAGAAGGCGTCTTTGGCTTTTCATGCAGAATCAAAATCCTTGTTAAAGGAGGTTAAATGGTTAAAAGAAAATATATTGTCAAGCGTTTCAATAGTCTCCAATTGCAAAGTTATTGTAGACAATATCAACACGGTAAGCACAGGTTTCCCTTGGACAGCTGAAAACACTCTGCACGAAACCAAGATAATATTGAAAGATATTCCTCAAGCGCAGGTAAAGTTTATAAATGGGAAGCACAATTCAGCAGCAGACTACTTAGCTAAGGAAGCAAGAATAAAAAGTCTTCAGCATATGTCTACCAAACTACAACAAAAAATTCAGAAATCTAGCATTGAATCTAATGTTTTTGATAACAATGAAATTGTAAACCTCTTGTACTATATTTGATAGTTTTAATATATTACATCCTCCCTTCAAAAAAAAAAGGTTTTGTAATATTATTTGAATTTATTCGAGTAAGGTTTTGTAACTTTGTGAGCATGGTAGGTAAGTGGTGATGGAACACAATTTTTGTGAGATTTTTATCGGCCTTGGAGTTTCTCAATACATTGTCTCCTCTCCTAAGAGCAAGTCTTACGATGGAAGAATTCCATCTTCCAAATTCCATGACATCTAAGCACTTGAAATTGATCATGGAAGTTCAAGTTTAATGGTGGAAGGTAAGATCGATTCCAAAAAGCGAATGGAAATTGCATCAAACGAGATTCGGAATTGCATTCAATCTTGGCCCACAAAATCTACAGTAAAAAAGAGAGCATTAGATTTAGAAATAAAATCAACCACAAAATTGAGCGCGTTTGGAATTGCATTTAATGTAATTCGGATTGCCATATTTTCGGGTTCTAAGATATCTTCCATGAAACTTTAGAATATGCATTGGAAAAAGTGTGGATGATGAAAACTTAAAAGCCATTAGACCTAGCATTCCTCACTTTTTCCAAGCTTGGATTGCACAGTAAGACTTTCCCTAAGCCTATATTGCACCTATTAAACACTAACATAACTGGTACCCTAGCATCACTTCTCCAATTCTACACATACGTGTAAGGGTGTTGCAATGCAAAATTAATTATCCCAATAATCTTCGAGATATGCGTAAGATGATCAAATATCTGTGTTGCTTCAACTCTCCAGAAATTACAGATGAAAATTAAGGGGGTACTTGCAAAGACACTCCGATGCTAAAGTCAGAAAGAGCTCTAAGCAGGTGATCTATGGAAAGAAAACAAGTTATGTACCCTTTGAGTTGGATTTTAGCCTCTATTTATAGACACAAACCAAATCTGGATGTAGTTATCCCAAATAACTACCTAGTAATCCTAAAATAACCACCTGGATTTGTATTTATACATTAATATTTGTATCTATCTTGGAAGATCCGTGTCTATCTTCTCCATATTTGCACCAATCTTGTAAGATCCTTGTCTATCTCCCAAGATATGTTTTTATCTTAGAAGATCCTTGTCTATCTCCCCAAGATCTGTGTTTATCGTGGAAGATCATATACCCAAGATTTGTGTCTATCTTGGAAAATCCATATCTATCTTCTCAAAATTTGTGTCTATCTTGAAATGACTTCCAAACTAAGCTAATTGCGCTTCTATAATAAGCCAGACTGGGCTTCGAAAAAAACAAACAAACGGGTTTCTTTAGTAAACGAGGTCGGGCTTCCAAAATAAGCCAAGTGGGTTTCTTTAATAAATCATATCGGGTTTCCAAAATAAGCCAAGTAGGTCTCTTTAATAAACCATCCCGTGCATCCAAAATAAGCCGAGTGAGTTTCTATAATAAAACAATGGGTTTCTACAATAAACTACTGGACCTCTTTCATAAGCCAAACAGGTTCCTAGAATGAACCAACGGGTTTCTACAACAATCCAGACTTTTTTCACAAACTAAACGGGTTTCTACAATATACCACTGGCCTTCTTTCATAAGCCTAATGGGCTTCTACAATAAAACACCATACTTTTTACATAAGTCAAACGAGTTTCTATAATAAACTAATAACGAGTTTCTATAATAAACCATTGGGCTTATTTAAGCTAAAGGAGTTTCCATAATAAACCAACAGGTTCTTACATGTCATACCCCTTATCCAAGAATTATACATTGTCAAGTAGTTTCTCTGGATTTTGGTGAGTAATTTATTCCCTTACTCAAAACAGTTTTATTCATTAAATTTTAGTGGCAGAAATCTCGCAAGTTTTGAAAATTTTTGACTAAAAAGAAACGCATATAAAGTATGTGCAAGAGACTAGGGTTTTGGTATTTTTGTTTTCCCTCAAAAGGTCCGCGCTAAGACCTTCTCTTGAAATTCTAGTTTCTGTGAAAAAGTTAGAAGAAGAAAGAAGATTAAGTAAAAGCTAAAAGTTTTTTCAAGGATTGGAATGATTGTTTCTCTACAATCAGGTAGGTTTCCTATCTCTTATAGTGTTTGTAGTCTAATCTAATGAAGTTAAAAGATTGTCCGGACATGTAAAATGTACCAAGTAAGTTGTGATTTACTTTTTGCAAAATGTTTTAGGAGACCATCTCCTTACTGATGCTGGTGATTATCGGATATAAATATTACTATTCTCTTTTCTGTGTGCGAGCAATATGAACTGTGAACTTCGTCTTCATGGATTTTGTTAGATCATTGCTCGGTCGAACTCACAAGTGTTGCTATCTCAATCTTGTTGTCAAATTTAGTTGTCAAAATTGTATCTTGGTTTCTAGTATACATTTGGTCAAGTCTCGGACTAGGATAGAAGTGTGTAGTTGAGTAACGGATATCACTGCGTTCTACCATTTGAAGGCGAAGATCAACATGGGATCTAGAGAACTTCTTTAACAAAACGTAAGTGAATACCGAACCACCTAATTCTCAAGTTTTTACCTTTCTATCTATGAGACATTGTCGCATGACTAAATTAAACAGTACATGCATAACAGAAATTTGGGGTCAAGTTTATCTTGAATATCGTTCTCGAAATATGCTAAGCTTAAGAAAATTTGTTCATACTTGATGAATTTGGTTAAAAGCAATTTATTGTTTATAACCTAATTATGATTCGAGATTTAATCATTTGAAAATAGTCTGGAACAGTGATATGTGTTATTGATGTTATTCGAGAATGTTTCATATTGATTATTATAGAGATATAAAACTGTTGTTGATCTGGATACAAGACATTATGCATACCAGTTCACATACTGGGATAACTGTTATAAGTCCAGAGCCGCAATACATGTACCCAGTACACGTACCGACGTAGCTATAGTTCGGCAACGACGTTTTGGTATGCATACCCGGTATCCATACCATAAAAAGTATGTTGACTCGTGAACCAGGAAGGTACGCATACCCAGTATGCAAACCATAAAATATCTGTGAGTTCCTGAAACCGAAAAGGTACGCATACCCAGTATGCAAACCCTAAAAGATATGTGAGTTCCTGAACCCGATTTTGTCTTAAGGGTACACATACCCGGTACACGTACTATGACAAAAATATTCACGAACAAGTACGATACACATACAAGGTACACATACTTACCTTGTCAAATATTTTCATATGCATCAGAATTATTTCTATGAGATAATAGGCATTTGAACAACTCCCTAAAAACACTATTTAGACATGTTTGATCACATTTGTGACTCAAGATTAAAGTCTTAAAGTGTTATATAAAAATGGTTCAGCTTATCGTTCAATTGGCTAGTTTCGGCTAACCTTCATGAACATGTCATTATACGTGGTTCGGTTACGGTTCATCCTAAGCAGAGTGTATATTTTGTTATGTTAATCTCAAGTCAAGTTTTTCATCTAATGATGATTATTGATTGCTTGATTCCAAAGCTACCTTAGCTTAAATTTAAAGCAACCTTGATCTTGAAAGTCTGTATAAGGGGAACCTAAAACAACTAAGATTTTGAATCCCTGACACTATTCTTGTGTGTACTAGTGGTAAACTAGAGTCTTCCTCTCCTTTAAACCTTTTTAGTTATAGCGATTAAAAAGATTTCACTAGGGATTTGTGAAGCCAGGTCCAACTATCTTTATCTTGATAGTTTGTGTATCCTGATCTTGTTTTGATTGTTGAGATTTTCTCCAACAAACAATATAGATAGAAATCACAATGTATCTTCGTCCCAGAATTTGTGATTCTACAAGTTTATACTTGTGAGGTGAATAATAATCTAGGCTGCTCTTCGGTAGTCATAAGATCATATTTTGAGGTTTGCTACACTTTGTCTATTACATTCGATTTCCTACCTAACCTTGATCTTTGACCAGAATGGAAATAACATATAGGCTTATTTGTGGGAGGCAGATTGGTTTAAAGAGTTGAAGCAACTCTTAGGCTATAAAGGACGTCATCTAAGAGAATCAATTGCGTGGAGTCCTGCTGGGATTCAAGAGGCGTACGGAGCGCGCGACTGTAACTGAATCGTTGTGACGGTAGATACAGTCTCAACTAAATTCTAGTCCGAAGTTCTGATAGTAGGCTAGATCCTGTAGCGGCTTAATACAGTTTGGTGTTCAAATCTAGACTAGGTCTCGGGGTTTATGCAATTGCGGTTTCCTCGTTAACAAAATTTCTGGTGTATGTGTCATTTCTTTTCCGCATTATATTGTTTATCTTTATAATTGAAATATCACAGGTTGTACGTTAAAATCAATTCAATTAGATAAGTCCATCGCAATTGTTGGATACGACTTGATTGATTCTTGGATATTGATCTTTGGAATCGTCCAAGTACTCTCGCGGTATAATCAGGTTCACGAACTAGTTTCTGTTTACATTCTGATGTGAGAGAAAAATATATAAGCTCTTCATATAATTCCTGATTGAGATTCATTAATTAGGTTGAACTCTTGGAATTGTATTTGAATTTATTCCATACAGGTTGGCCTAAGAAAAAGTTGATGGTGTATTTTGGTACCCCGCATTTTTAGCTTTAAGTATGGTCAGATGGTTTAAGTGGATGATCTTAAATCTGGACATGTATAATGTGGAATATATGGAAAGCAAGAAATGATTTAACTTTGATAACACTCGGTTGTCGGTCCAACAATGTATCAACAAATCTCTTCAAGATTTTAAGATGTTTGATTTGCATCATGCTTTAAACTACGTTCACATATGACCGACAATCCAAACAATGTTGTTTTATGGGATTACCCTCCTCCTTTCTTCATAATTATGTGTGAAAAGCGTTTGAATAATGCTTGATATATATATGCATGTATAAAATTGGACATGAATTTTCGACGGTACGTTATTCCGAGATTTCACAGAGAACCTCACCGAGAATCTCCCCGAGATAAAATTTCCCCTGTATTTCGGTCCCGATGGAGATGAACCCAAATTCGAAGTAACTACATTCGCAATCACAATGGATTTTTTTGGCAATCACATGGGTAGTGGTGTTATCTGCTTTAATATAATTTTCTTCAACTGTGGCATAGGCAAAAGCATATAGCTTTGGTATTCAGCTGGCAAATAGGTTACAAGCAACCATAATCATTGTGCAGGGAGATGTTGCAGACATTCCGAAAGATATTAAAAATATCACCATAATCGTTCTAACAAAACCTTATTCATATAGATTAAAAAAAACTCATACAGTGGTTGTTAAAAATAGGAAATCGTACAATAACTGTTAAAATGGAAATGACAATAGAATGGATCAGTAATGAAAGACATAAATATTGTATTCAACAGTAGCATCACCAGTTTTATAATCCAATTTCTTAGCCCGAGCTTCTACATAACCACGAGCAAACCGGAATAGCCCACTACCACCAACAATGGACATTTCTCTAACTTCAGTCAGCACTTTATTTCTTCCCATAATACTTATGGTACTTCCATTGTACTTTCCAACCATGAAAGCAAAGTTCATATTCATCAATGCAGCCACTTCGTTAACTCCAGCAGATGCATAAAATCCTTGAGCTCGTCCCATAAGTTTTGAACTCAATTCGGGTCCTTCTGTCAATGGGTCATCAATCATTACAATAGCTCCAAACCCAGTTTTTGATTTGTTTGTTGAAGGTGCACCTGCAACTCGAATTGATGTAGGATTTGGGCCAGAAACAATATCATGCCAATATACACGAAAGTGACTAAGTTTTTCTTGTTTGAGTCCTAATTTTATTGGATTTAGAACTCTACCAAAAGTTTGTGATTTTCCATCAACTGCAACAATATTGCTGATGTAGAAGACTACAAATATGAAGAGAGTTGTGAGAGAGAGCTTTTGAAACTACTCTCAGCCATTGCGCGCTTTGACTAAATGAGAGCCTAGAGATTTAGTAATCCGGTGAAATGAAAGTGATGATATAAAGATTTGGAAGGGCTTTGATGTGTATTTATAAGACTTAGGATTACATTGAAAGTAAAAAGTGGGGATAGGATTCTTTGGCAAATTAGCGAAGACTAGTTGTACTGACAAGTAATGATCGTAAAACACTAACATTTTTCTTTATAAGATATCGTGATACATACGGGTGTTTTCAAAGTCTTGTTGTAGGTTGCAGGCTTCACCCACCAGATTATGATTTCTCCACTTTGGTAAAGAATTTTTTTGGGTCAAGGTAATCTAGGGACGGATCCAGGAAAGATAAATTTTCTTTTAAGACCCGAGCTAGAAATCTTGGTCGAGTAAAAAAAAAGAAATGGCTTGTGAACTGGGAAGTCTACCCGGACTAAAGCCCCTTTAGCCCAACTGTAGGTCCCTCATTGGGTAGTCGGTGGTGAGTAGTACTCTTTTGGGCAATTTCTTTCCTGCCGGGACACTTTCTCTTGAAACCCAGTTGCGGTACCGGCCGGCAAACCATGGTGGTGTACCATATAAATAATAAATAACAGCATCATGTTACACGCTGTTTATCCGAACTAAATACATAAAATAAATTATTCTCAACAACCGACAATAATTCAAAAGCTAAGCTAGGATTGAATATTTGAATGAGCTTTTTATAATTTTTCAAGATGGAGATTTGATTTGATATAGGTCTTCAAATTTACAAAACATGAAAATTCGGCAACCAAAGCCATGCAAGTTCACCTCGTGCTCAAATTGTTCTTGATCTGGCCTACCAACCGACGTATTACGAATTTGACTGGTGGGAACTAGCATACTTGACCAGAAAAGATGTGTTTGAAGCCTCTAATATACTGTAGTTACCCAATGTCGTCAACCCTTACATCGATGCTTTTAGATTCTTTCCCTCCATCCCAATCATATCGATTTTGTCATTAGTTAGTTATTTGGTTTGTTAATTTTGGATCGAATAAAACACTTTAATTTCTGCCCCTACGTTCACTCCAACTTTATTTTCTCTTTATCTGCTCGTGGGTAGATGTGTTTGTACAAATAAACATGAGAAGCACTAACACAATATTATATACAGTGATTAATTAAAACCATACACTAGATCTGAACTTTGAGGGCTCTTTCTCTCTCTATATATATAGGTGCCCACTAGCTAGTTCCTTTAATTGTCACTGGTTCCTCAAGTTTTCAGGTATCATGGCAAAAGTTCAGTCAAGAAACTCACTTAGCAGCCTTGTGATTCTCTCTATCTTTGTGATCTTCTACCTCAACAACATAGTTGTAGATGGAAAATCAAGTTTCGGCAAAGTTTTAGATCCAGTTAAGATGGGTCTTAAAAAGGAGAAACTAAGTCATTTCCGTGTATACTGGCATGATATTGTTGGTGGCAAGAATCCAACAGCAGTTCCTGTTGCAAATGCACCGGGAACGAAGAAATCACCAACTGCGTTCGGTATGATAACGATGATCGACGATCCAATAACAGAAGGACCTGAGTTGAGTTCCAAACTTATTGGAAGAGCCCAGGGATTATATGCTTCGGCTTCCCTTGGTGAGCTTGGGTTATTGATGAACATGAATTTTGCTTTCATGGTTGGGAAATACAACGGCAGTACTATAAGTATAATGGGAAGGAACACTGTGTTTTCCAAAGTCAGGGAGATGCCTATTATCGGTGGTAGTGGATTGTTTCGGTTTGCTCGTGGTTATGTTCAAGCTCGAACTCATATGCTCAACCTTACAAATGGTGATGCTAGTGTTGAGTACAACATCTATGTTTTCCATTTTTGATTTTGTATTTTGTATTCTCTTTCCATTTCAATGAATGAAGCAGAATTCATGTTTTCGTTTTAGATGCATAAAGAAGCTATAGATGTTCAATAATTGAAATACATGAGACTACGATATATATAACTTGGCAAGAAATGGATCAAGATTATGTTAGATTTAAGTACACCCAAGATTATGTTACTTTTGTCGGCAAAAATGTACTCCTATTTCATAGTGTGTTGCTCTGCCGAAAAAAGGTTCATCAGTAATCCCTTCATGGTCCCTCCGACCTATGCGAATCCCCGATGGAAAGACTTGAAACGTGCAAAGAATAAACGCCTTCATGATCGTTGAGGAATCACCTCGTCAGGACCAGGTTGGCCAGAAGTAACAAAAAGAATAATTCACGTGCAAACGCGTGCAACACAAGCACTTCCAATAGTTTTCTGGATGTGTCGGACAGTAGGATAACTTAGAATAATGTTAGACATGCTCTTTTCTCTGAATAAAGCCTGGGAAAACACATTCTTGGATAGGGAAATCCGACCGGGTAGGATATCATAAAAGCAAACTTGGTCCGGATGAAAAAGACACATAAAGGTTGACATTGTTTAAATGCTCATGAATTATAAAAATACTTTTCTATTAACCATTTTGGGTATTCCACCCGCAATAATTTGGGGCTCTATGCAATGGTCTAGTTGGCGACGGCTGTGATGTTCTGACGTTCCCAGTATGTGATGAATAAGTGGATGAATAAGAAATCAGATACATGCTGAATTCTTGGGTGCACACGTCTCACATGTATATACAAAATCCAAATTCTTGTGGGTCAGTCTCTACCATCTATGGAAGCCCGTCGAAGGAAAATCAGCAAATAGTCCAAGAACAGAACATGAGTAGAGTATCAAGTTAAGGAAGATGGTGGAAGGTGGTCATTTATGTCTAGGCAAAGATACTCTCAATCCATTATAAGTGAAGTGTTATTTATATCAAATCTTCTCTCTTTCATCTCTATTCAAGAAAGGGTTACCGATACCCGAATTTGGGTTGGTAGTGATCATGGTCAATATACAGTTAAGGATGGGAGTAAAAACAACGACGATCAAGGTGACCAGATTATCCAATCAATGTTGTTTGGAGTAATGAGTATTATCAAAAAATCAATTTTTTTCTTTGGCTTCTCTTTCATGATCGGGTAATGACGGCGGATAAACTTTTAAGAAGAGGTATGGATGTCTCTAGTGTTTGTCATTTTTGTGAGAAAGACGATGAATCGAGTTCGCACTTGTTCTATGGTTGTTGGAGAACCCGGAGAATATGGGATTACTTCGTGAAGGGTGCCACTTTGGATGGTCATACGACCCTAATATCATTGTATCTATAAAGACTTGGAAGTTTAATTGAGGAGACGAAAGACTTAGCCGCATATGAAATAACATCCCGGTTGCAATTTGGTGGTGTATATGTATTGAGACATGTGACTGAGACTGTTTAGGAAAGTCTCAGTTATGTACGTCTCTTAGAGATTGTTTAGGAAAGTCTTATATAATAAGACTTCTAAGCTCGGTAACAAATCCGAGAATCCGAGACTGATATGGAATGTACTTTGATTAGGACTCTTTATATTGGTCAAGAGTTAGAGTCGTGTTAGGAAGTTATTTCTTTCCCAAGTATGAATCATATATATATGTATCAACGTATTGTAAAAGGGATAACAAGTTAATAAGAGATATCAAATTCTTGACATGGCATCGAGAGCCAGTTTTGAAACCTAAAAAAAAAAAAAAAAACTAAAGATGGTCAATGAGATTGAATCATCAAAAGGGAAGGTGATGGAATATGATACACAGAAGAAGAATCCTGTATATCATCTAGGATCGAGTGATGGACCAGGAACTATCATCACTCCAATAGTTATGAGAGGGAATAATTATGATGAATGGGCTAGAGCCATAAGAAGATCGCTGACAGCCAAGAAAAAATATGGTTTCATTGATGGAACCATCAAGCGACCTGAAGATCCAGATCAGTTAGAAGATTGGATAGCAGTGCAATCAACGTTGGTGTCATGGATTGGTAACACGTTGGAGTTGTCGGTAAGATCAACCCTGGGAGATTATGAGGATGCAAGTCTATTATGGGCACACCTGAAGAGAAGATTTTGTGTTGTTAGTGGAACAAGAATATGTCAACTAAAAGCATCTTTAAGTGAATGTAAACAGAAGAAAACAGAGGGAGTTGCTATATATTTTGGCAGATTGAACAAAATATGGGATGAGATGGTGACTTATATGAAGATACCGGAATGCAAGTGTGGACAGTGTACATGTAATATCGCATCTCAGGTAAGTATGTTAAGAGAAGAAGATTTCTTGCACTATTTTCTGATTGGGTTAGATTCTGTATACAGTTCTTTGCGTGAACAATTGCTTGCAAGGGAACCATTGCCGTCTGTAGATGTTGCGTATCAAACCATTGTGAACTCAGAACGCCTAAAGATTGGAGATGGAGTAGTACCTACAGAGATGCAAGAGAATATTATGGCCTTCAAAGTGCAAGCTGATCAACGCCTACTTAATAGTGCTTATGATCCCACCAAGTACTGCAAAACTTGCAGCAGACAATGACACTCAGATGATGGGTGTTTTAAAATCATTGGATATCCAGAATGGTGGGGAGACAGACCAAAGAATGGCAGAGGAGGAAGAACTGGAGGAAGAGGACGTGCTGGAAGAGGAGGTAGAGGACAAGGAGGGAATCCTGTCCGTGCTCATAACCTGCAAGTTTCGGCAGCAAAAGATAGTGCTGGTACGTCATCAGCTGATGAAGCATGTCTAGTAGGAGTAACAGCTGCACAAGTACAACAGGTGATGGAGTTTTTAAACTCAAGAAAGTCGGGTTCTCATCTACAAGGTAAAAAGAATGAAACATCTTGGATTGTTGACACAGGAGCAACAAACCATGTTACGTATGAAATTCTTAACATGATAAATGTAAGAGATATTAGGGCATGTTCAGTTGGATTGCCTGATGGAAAGTATGCATCCTCTGAGAAAATAGGAACTGTGATTCTTCCTGGTGGATTGAAACTTGAAAACGTGCTTTATGTGCCAAAGATAACCTGTAACCTAATTTCAGTCACACAACTTATTGATGAGATGAGTTGTATTCTTCAGTGTACTAACAAATTATGTCTTATACAGGACCGGTCTACGAGGAGGATGATTGGAGTGGCTGAGAGAAAGGTGGACTATATATTTTCTGTGGTGTGCCGCATGTTGAAGTTATGGCTGTGCGTGAAGATACATATGAGTTATGGCATCAACGTATGGGACACCCTTCAGAGAAAGTTTTGCAGAAGTTGCAAGGTGTGAGTAGATTAATCAAAAAGAATAATGATGCTTGTGATATTTGCCCTCGGGCAAAGCATCGTAGAAGCAGTTTTTCTAGTAGTTTGAGTAAATCAGATTGTATTTTTGATTTAGTTCACACAGATTTATGGGGTCCTTATAAGATCCCTTCATCATGTGGAGATCAATATTTTCTGACAATAGTGGATGATTTTTCAAGAGGTGTTTGGATTTATTTAATTCAGAATAAAACAGAAGTTGAATCAAAATTTCGTGAATTTGTTGCTCTTGTGAAGCGTCAATTTAACAAAGATATTAAAATTGTTAGAAGTGATAATGGAACGGAATTTAATGCATTGCGTGGTTATTTTAAGACTAATGGAATAGTCTTTGAGACGTCATGTATAGGTACTCCTCAACAAAATGGAAGAGTGGAGAGAAAACATCAACATATAATGAATATAGCAAGGGCTTTAAGATTTCAAGCAAGCTTGCCGAAATGGTTGTGGGGAGAGTGTGCATTGACAGCAGCGTACTTGATAAATCGTACGCCTACACCTATCCTAAATAATAAAACACCATATGAAGTATTGTTTGGAAAACCACCTATATATAAACAGTTGAAGGTGTTTGGGTGCTTGTGCTATGTACATGATCAAAATAGTAAAGGAGATAAGTTTGCTAGTCGAGGACGGAGGTGTGTGTTTCTTGGCTACCCATATGGTAAGAAGGCATGGCAAGTTTATGATCTAGACACAAGAAAATTTATGGTGTCTCGAGATGTGAAATTCTGTGAGACACAATTTCCATTTAAGACTGAGTTGAATGGTAAAACAGTTGAGACGGACATTATGGGGAGTTCTAGAAGTCATATAGCGACTGATGTTGCTGGGACTACAGCTGAGACTGATCGTAATGGTGAAGAGTGGAGTGATGATGAAGAGTGCCTATCCGCTGGCGGTGAAGAAACTGCAAGAGAACAGCGACAGATAGATGGAGATATCGCAGTACAAACTGCGGCACCTGCTGAAGATGTCGCTGTTCAGCGTCAGACTACAGCGTCAGAAAATTCTGCTGTTGTGAACAATGATGAACAAGCCACGGATGCTGCTGTTGTGAATGAAGATTTAGGAAAGGGGAAGCGTCAGAAGATTCCCTCGAGTAGGCTTAAAGGTTTTGTGACATGCACCATTAGAGAAAATAGTCCATCTCACTCTCAATCATCACAGTCATCATCCTCAGGTACACCTTATCCTTTGACATATTATGTTAGTTGTGACACGTTTTCGGACATGCATAAAAATTATATTGCTACAATATCTGCAAAGTCTGAGCCGAGGAATTTCAGAGAGGCAATGAAACATCCAGGCTGGAGGAAAGCAATGGCGTAAGAAATACGGGCCTTAGAAGAACAAGGCACATGGGATCTAACAGAACTGCCACCTGGTAAGAAAGCTTTAGGAAGTAAGTGGATATATACGGAAAAATATGATGAAAACGGGAATTTGGTACGTTTAAAGGCGAGACTTGTGATTTTTGGAAATCATCAAGTTGAAGGATTAGATTACAATGAGACATTTGCACCAGTGGCAAAGATGACAACGGTTCGTATGTTCTTGGCTGTAGCTGCAGCTAAACAGTGGTATGTGCATCAGATGGATGTGCATAATGCGTTCCTACATGGAGATTTGGAAGAGGAAGTATATATGAAAATACCACCAGGATTTGATAAGGGTAATCCGAATATGGTTTGTAAGATGAAGAAATCGTTGTATGGCCTAAAACAAGCACCGCGGTGTTGGTTTGCGAAGCTATCAACTGCATTGAAGAATTATGGGTTTCGACAATCATACTCAGATTATTCTCTTTTTACTATGATGAAGGGAAAGATGCAACTTAATGTGCTGGTGTATGTTGATGATTTAATTATTGCAGGGAATGATCTAGTTGCGCTTACACAATTTAAAGCGTACTTGGGTCAATGTTTTAAGATGAAAGATTTAGGAAAATTAAAATACTTCCTAGGTTTGGAAGTGGATCGTAGTAAACGAGGTTTCTACATATGCCAGAGGAAATATGCGTTGGATATTATAATGGAGGCAGGTTTATTGGGTGCGAAACCTGCAGAATTTCCTATTGAAACCAATCATCGTCTTGCTTTAGCAACAGGAGATTTGCTTTATGATGTAGAAAAGTATAGAAGATTGGTTGGACGTTTGATATATTTATCTGTCACCAGACCAGATCTTGCTTACTCAGTGCATATCTTATCTCAGTTTATGCAACGACCAAGAATGGAGCATTGGGAAGCAGCACTTCGTGTGGTTAGATATTTGAAAAAGAATCCTGGACAAGGAATTCTGTTGCGCTCTGATAGTAGTTTAACCTTGAGAGGTTGGTGTGATTCAGATTGGGCAAGTTGTCCTTTAACTAGGCGTTCACTGACGGGATGGTTTATTTGTTTTGGAGATTCACCAGTATCTTGGAAGACTAAGAAGCAACCAACTGTGTCTCGTAGCTCGGCTGAAGCAGAATATCGTTCCATGGCGGCGGCTACATGTGAATTGAAATGGTTGAAACAATTACTCAGTGATTTGAGGGTTTATCATACACAAGCGATGAGTCTTCTTTGCGATAGTCAATCAGCTTTATATATTGCGAAGAACCCTGTTTTTCATGAAAGAACAAAACATATTGAAGTGGACTGTCATCTAGTAAGGGATGCGGTAATACAAAAGATTATTCTACCTTCTTATACTCCTACCACAATGCAGTTGGCGGATATATTCACAAAGTCGTTGGGAAAAGCTCAGTTCCATGCTATTTTATCCAAGATGGGCATTTGTGACCTGCATGCTCCGTCTTGAGGGGGGGTATTGAGACACGTGACTGAGACTGTTTAGGAAAGTCTCAGTTATGTACGTCTCTTAGAGATTGTTTAGGAAAGTCTTATATAATAAGACTTCTAAGCTCGGTAACAAATCCGAGAATCCGAGACTGATATGGAATGTACTTTGATTAGGACTCTTTATATTGGTCAAGAGTTAGAGTCGTGTTAGGAAGTTATTTCTTTCCCAAGTATGAATCATATATATATGTATCAACGTATTGTAAAATGGATAACAAGTTAATAAGAGATATCAAATTCTTGACAATATGGAAAGAGCGAAATGCAAGAACCTTCGACAACAAAACAAAAACTTTGGTAAGTCTCATTAGAGATATCAAATTACAAGCGTTCTTTTGGACCGAATCAAATACAAGAATGTTAGGACTTACGGCAAATATTGTGATTTCTTCATGGGATTCATTATACCGGCCTCCGTAATTTTTGTCTTTTTTTATTTGGATAGCCGAATCTCCTTTCGGTTCTCCTTTTTTGTTCGGTTGTATTCATTGGGTTAAGGCACCCCTCTTAAGTGCCTTTTTTCAATGAAGTTTCTACTTGACCGATCAAAAAAAAAAAAAAAAACAAGAGTAGAATAGAGTAGTAGTAACTAGTAAGGGATTAGCATTTACTTGTTCATTACAAAATTAATTGTCCCTTCTGCGGCTCGTTTGAGTAGCAATTCTCTGACGTCAATTGCAATTCCTTCAGGCTATATGGAAAAGACAAAGAAGATTTAGAAGAAAAAGAACAAACATGGATCCCTACAACCTTTTGCGGGTGACAATCTACAAACATCTGTTGAGGAACTAAAATAGAACGTAGGTACTGTAAACTGGATATATAAAACCCTTACTATGATAACAATTTATGGTTTTGGATGATTTGATATATGAGACAACGTTAAGCTGATTTGAGAATCCTTAGAAATATTTGTTTTAATGGTGCATTAATAAAATAATGAAGAACTACAGCAGTACTACTAGGAACTTACTGAAATGAGAAACAACTATGTCAACTAATAGGTCACAGATCCATAATGAAACGTCACTAAAAAAAGTGGGGGTCTACCAACCATACCCAATATTTCGTTCGATAATCTGCATGGACTAACTCCAATATAATTCCGTGAGAATCAATTAGACAACCAGACTCAATCAAGGATATCCAAGAGATGTATCTCTATTTCCCAATACAAGATCTGCAATCAAACAGATAGAAATCTGTGAGCCCGATTGATATGAGAAATAACTTAAACGGTATGAAAAACTAATGTTCAAGTGTCAATCAATTTCTATCAACAACCAAAGGTTGGATTCACCAATTGATTGAATTACGCACAACCTGTAATATTTCAATTATATAAACAAATATAATACGAAAAGAAATAACACAGACACCAGAAGTTTTGTTGACAAGGAAACCGCAAATGCAGAAAACCCCCGGACCTAGTCAAGTTTTGAACACCACATTGTATTAAGCCGCTACAGGCACTAGCCTACTACAAATTAACTTCGGACTGGAATGTACTTGAGGCCTAACCAATCTCACATTGATCAAGGTACAGTCGCGTTTCTTATGCCTCCGAATCCCAGCAGGACTCTACGCACATGATTCCCTTAGCTGATCTCACCCATAACTAAGAGTTGCTACGACCCAAAGTCGAAGACTTATAAACAAGTCTGTCTCCCACAGAAATGTTTATTCTGATAGATAAATCTGTCTTCCACAGAAGTACCTATGAAGTTTTGTTCCGTCTTATGATAAATCAAGGTGCACAGGAACCAATTGATAATCCGGTCTTATATTCCCGAAAAACAGCCTAGAAATATCAATCACCTCACAATAACTTAACTATATGGTAGTAGAACAAGTTATTGTGGAATCACAAAGAATGAGATGAGGAGCTTTGGGATTAATTTTTATATCTTACCTATCGGAGATAAATCTCGAGCAAATCTTAGATAAGATAGTACTCGACACGATATAACAAGTAAGATCAGAATACGCAACTACAGGAAAAAAATAGTTGGATATGGCTTCATAATCCCAATGAAGTCTTTAAGTCGTTAACCTATAATGGTTTTAGGAAAAACCTAGGTTAAAGGAGAATCGACTCTAGTCGCAACTAGTATCACACATGAGGTGTGGGGATTAGGTTTCTCAACTTCTAGAGTTCTCATTTATATAGACTTTCAAATCAGGGTTTGTTAAGTTAGCTTAGAAACAAAGCATTCGGTATTCACCGTTAGATGAAAATCTGATTTAAGATACAAGGTAAGTCTGCTTGAAACCAAAGCAATATCTTTCCACCATTAGATGGTCTTATCTTGTCACACACAAATAAAATATACTTTCATTTAGATATGGGTACCCGTACCTAAACATGTATATTGAGTTGGCTCAACAATAGTTAACCAAAGTTATCCATATGAACACTTTTGTCTTAACCACATTCATCTAACACATCTAGATCAGCTATGATGATCAATCAATCATGAAAGATAATCAAATGAATCTAATTGTGTTTCATAGAGTTTTTCAATTGTTGACAATCATATAGAAGTATATATGATCCAATTGAAGCAAAATCGGAATGATTCGTAATGTACAAAGTACAAGAGTCAGTTCATGAACATTAAGCCACGGTTTGCAAAGATTGTATTCCTCATTTCATAAATGTATTTGTTCATGAGCATGTAAACATACTATATCGATTTTAGAACTTTGACCACTAAGTTTGCAAACGGGTACGCAAACTTTAGTTCCGGACTTTGGTCTTGAACAACAGTTTGCAAACGGGTACGCAAACTGTCGTTCCGGACCTAACTCAGGTAGAACCGTTCGCATACTGGTATGTAAACTCGGTTCCCGGACTTGAACAGTTAACACCGTTCGCATACTGGTATGCATACTTGGTTTCCGAACCTGAATCATACCAATACTGTGATGTTTTCCAGACATGGGTTTTAGTTATAAATTCCCATTTCAACCATTGAAACATTCTTAGAAGACGACAATGGTTGTCTCACACAAACCATTAACTTATAAGCAATTTCCAAGTGATCGAATGATCAATACGAAACTTTCCAAGTCGACATCAAATGACTGTCTCACACAAATCATATAAGATGTTTCAAGGCAATTTCCACATGATCATCTTTTGACTTATTATTTAGTTTCCAACAAATAAATTGTTTCCAACTAAACTTGTCAAGAATAATGATGAATGTAGCCAAAGAAAAAAGCTACCAACACATATTCCGAGAAATAGACAAGCGAATTATATTCATCTCGAAATAATAAATGTGTATGATATGGAAGTCTATAAATAGAATATAATAGACTTCTGAGTGATAGATAAGTTTTAGTCTCCACATATCTGTTGTTGATGAAGTTCCTCCGAGTTCTTCAGTTGATATTCGTCTTCAGTTGTAAGCGCCGTAAAGTCCAAAGCTCAACTACACAATCTATCCTAGTCTGAAACTCCCATAAGTAGACTAGAAATCAAGACTATAGTTTTGATCAACTAAACTTGGAAAACAAGCTTGAGATAACAACGCTTGCGAGTTCGACCGAGCAGTGCTCTAACAATCTTTCCCTTTGTTAATTTTAGTGACAAAACTATCAATACATATGGATTACAAAATAAATAAATTTTGTAGCTTCTCATCCATCATGATTGATTTCCTTGGTTCTTCAACATTCCTTGAATTCTTCGCCGCTCCAAGTATTCCAGTGATTCTGAATGTGATCGAATCAACATCATTGTTGTTGAAGATCCGTAGCCATAACAATTCGAAAACCGTTGTTCTCAAATATTGTTATACAGTGTCGTAGTATTATTACACGACATCAAAGTTCAATTGCATCACAACTTTGACAATAATATTATGGTGATATGTATCACTCCCCCTTAGTCAATACTTAATCTCACAATGAAAACCACTCCCACTTACATAATGATCCGTAAACCATATGTATATAGTGTGAACTACAAAATAATTCTCTCCCTTTTGTCAATATAAATTGGCAAAGGATCGAAAACTAACGGGATCATAATGAAATTCTCATAGAGATACTTCATGACTAAAAGAGAACATATCAACTTTGTTTCGATGATTTCACATAGTCGAAACTTAGTGTATTCATCAAGGAGTTAATAAAGATACAAGATAACTCCTACAATATTCCACAGCCGCACTCCCCACAAAGATTTTTGCAATCAAGCGCAAGTTCAATTAAGAACTCTCCCCATGAAATGTCATTCCCGAAAGAATAACAAGAGCGACCTTACTTTTACTTGAAAAGAAGGATTTCTTTGGACATTAACAAATTACATGAAACATGAATTGTATCTAGAAAACTCGAATAAATTAATCCACAAGAGACCTTATTGATTAATTTAATCGGAAACGCTCAACATAAGAAAACTTACGGAGCCATACAGTACTTTCACATAAAAGTGGATCAGGGAAAGATCAATACTGCGGAATATTCAAAAGTTCACTCTATTTTCCATCAATACTTGCATAATGACACAATAGACTTAACATTTGACGTATATGAGATAATTATAGTTCACGGACGTAAACATACATATCTCATAACATATTTTTGCAATATATAAAACCAATAAAGATTAATACTGCAAAATCATCTTCCAAATAACTTAGAACCTAAAATATTGCAAGATGAAATTCGTTGGCAATAGCTATGTGTAATCACAATATTTGCTATCCAAACCCTAGTTATCCTTCTTAAAAAACAAGAATAAATACTCATAAGAAGTTTCCTAGACAATCAAGGTTCTTTGATAACATCGTACCTTTCAATGACCCCATCATAAAAAGTATCACCGATATCCTTGATTCTCTTGACCGTGGAGATACCATGCTCATGAGTTAGAACATTCACCTTTCGATCAACAATACGATCAAGTTGACTAGCTTTGATGAAATCCAAGATGAGCTTCTTCTGGTTCCGTATCAAGACCTTTTGATTTTCAAGGATTTTGGTCTGACCATCAAAGTGATGATTTATTTGCAATTGAAGGTTTACAAATTCGATCTCTGAGTCATTCTGAAGCTGAATTGAATCCTTGACAGATTCATAATCCAGGAGTTGAACTCTTTCCTTGCAATCATCTTCTTCAGAACAAGTTCTTAAACCGAATCACGTCCTTTAATATCTTCTCCCTATCAAGATTCACAACTTCCTGAAGTCTTGAAGAGTTCTCCATATAATAATTTTTTATTTTTATTAGGGATGGAAGGAATAATATAATATATATATGTTCGGTAACAAGATAAGGAAACATTGTTAAGTAAATCCTAAAAGCTCTCAAGAAGAAGACACGGACGTTCGCGGACCAGTTACAGAAAGTTATTGGATCAGAAAATATCTAAAATAAGGAAATACACTTTGTTTTGCAAATATCTCATAACTTGTCATGGCTCAATAATTTAGAAGATGCTTTAAATTAGAGCACACACAAAAAGATACATTAGTTACTAGGAGCCAAGATGTGACTCAACGAACTTGATAATGTACAACGATCAGATGATAATGTACAACGAACTTGAGCATCCCGCAAATATCATCCTTGCAACTCTCAAGTTAGATACAAGGATGAAATTACCTAAACTAAGGTAGCAGAGTGAGAAGTAATTCTACTGCGAATATTGAGGGAAGATTTGTAAATACCTTATGAGTGTTTGTGCGGTGTATTCCTTACCTTCCTTCGGTTACATCTCATTCCAGGAGAGTTAGACATAAACCCTTTTGAATACCCATGAAAAGGATTTTTCTGAGGATTAAGTCTAGGACCTCTAGAGATTGTTTCTAGAGGATCAGAATTGTCAGACTTCCATCTCCTAAACTTAGGTCTACTAGACTTATCATCATAAACACTGAGAATGTGTATATTTGTGGATAAAGGGTTTGCACAAACAGGAGTGACACGATTCCTGTAGAGGTTTCTAGATGAGTGACCATAGAAGCTTATTTTATGATAGTTCTGGTTTTCTGCAGGAATCAAATCCATTGTAGATGTCGTCAGACAATTTACTCTGTCGACAGTAAAAAGAAGTAGATTTTGAAGATCAGCAATTTGTTTCTTTCTAGCAAAACAATGTAGAACATTGTGATTTCTTTTCTCACGGAATGAACAAGTCCGTAGATAAGAAACGTTAGAATCATCTGGTTTCATATTCATATCCTTTCTGGAATTCTAAAGTCACGTAACTGTTTTTTAGCAGAAAATTCCTTAGAAGAAAATTTCTCCGTGCTAGGTAATACCACATGAGTATTAGAGATAGGTTCTAAAGAAAATTTACTTATCAAAACAGAGTTTTCCTTTTTCAAGGAGTTGTACTGTTCCTGGGCTAGTGAAAGAGATGCAAAAATTTTCTCTTTTTCAACACGAAAACCGTTCAATTATGATGAATGAGTTTTGATTAAACGTTCTTCTCTAATTGAGTCTTCTTTAACAGTATCTTCAAGCATACTAATCTTTTCGCGCTGTAGAGTAGTTCTTGAACAAGATTTTCGATATTGTTAGAAAATGACTCAATAATACTATAGAGTTCACGTTCTCTATCAAGAGACTTCTCAAGTTCATCAGAAAGCTGAGCAATTTTATTTTCAAGAGAACTAACTTTAGATACTTGAACATCAAAAATCTCAGCAGCCTTTTTTAAGGTTCTGGTGAGCTTCATCTCAGATTCTGACATGGTTTCAACTGTCACATTAGAGGGAATTTTATCAGAGTCTGATAGCACAAACTTTCTACCTCGGAATTCGGAAGAATCCACTAAGGAGTTATCCTTTGAGGTAAGCCCAAGACATTTGATAAAATCAAAATATTTTGAAGGCATTTTTATGTGCGTTAGATTGAGATAAATTTTTGTCCATAGAATCAGATTGCTACAAACACAGACTTATGAGGTCTTAGTGTGTTTGCCTGCTCTGATACCAATTGAAAAAACGAAGGTCTAACAACCACACCCAATATTTCGTTCGGCAATCTTCATGGACTAACTCCAATATAATTCCATGAGAATCAACTAGACAGTCAGACTCAATCAAGGAAATATATCCAAGAGTTGTATCTATATTTCTCAATACAATCTGCAATCGAACAGATAGAAATCTGTGAGCCTGATTAATATGAGAAATAACTTGAACTATGTCAAAAACCAATGTTCAAGTGTCAATCAATTTCTATCAACAACCGAAGGTTGGATTCACCAATTGATTGAAATACGCACAACCTGTGATATTTCAATTATATAAACAAATATAATGCGGAAAAGAAATAACACAAACACCAGAAGTTTTGTTAACGAGGAAACCGCAAATGCAGAGAAACCCTGGGACCTAGTCCAGTTTTGAACACCACTGTATTAAGCCGCTACAGACACTAGCCTACTACAAATTAACTTCGGACTGGAATGTAGTTGAGACATAACCAATCTCACACTGATCAAGGTACAGTCGCCTTCCTTACGCCTCTGAATCCCAGCAGAACTGTACGCACTTTATTTCCTTAGCTTATCTCACCCACAACTAAGAGTTGCTACGACCCAAAGTCGAAGACTTATAAACAAATATGTCTCCCACAAAAATGCATATTCTGATAGATAAATTTGTCTCCCACAGAAATACATATGAAATTTTGTTCCGTCTTATGATAAATCAAGGTGCACAGGAACCAATTGATAATCCGGTCTTATATTCCCGAAGAACAACCTAGAAATATCAATCACCATGTTGATGGTGGTTTTTAACTTAGGACGAAAACTGTAAAAGTCTGTCTACCTGACCCGATATCAGAAGTAGTAGACCTTGATATATCTATATTCCGCAGGGAATTTGGAGAATATATCAGAATCTGATGAGTGCCCATGTCTCTCTTCATATTATATTGAAAATCAAGATCCTAGATGAATTGTTCACTAGTATAGAGCCTAATGAGTATTTAAGCTCCTAGCTGCATTACTCACTAATGGCGGAGCCCGCCTATTATTTTCCTATGCTATGTTCCACAAATGAACTCTCAATATTGGCATGACATGATGTTTAGTGTTCACTCGCAGCAGAGTAGCACGAATCTCCCGAAGTGTCAGTATTGAGACCTGCATGAAAACACTCACACAGGCTACACCACTCTCTGATAAAGAGATTTCCGTGTCAACGTGCTTTTAATTAAAAGTTGGCACGATCGAAGCGTTTAAATTCCTTAAGGAAAACCTAGACTGTCCATGTCAGTCTTAAAAAGCAATCACGGCCTCACGATTTGGCCATTCGATTCAACAAGCTTAGCCTCTACCCAGTGGAACTAGGCAACCTCCATAATGTCCACCGGCGGGCCCACTAGCATCCCAGCCGATAAGAATCCCTTTAGTTCACTCGCAACACCCTTGAACGTTAGCCAGAACATGGGTGATCGCGCTGTTGAAAAAAGGAGCTCAAACGAGCTAAGACCGACTATAACGGTCTCAAATTCATCACATCCGCCCAACTTAGCTAGCCTAGTTGGACGATCTAGATCTTCCTTCGAATGATCAAAAGGGTGCTGGTGTGTTCACCGGCGACCTAACTCCATCCCTGGTCGATCGACTTTCTCATGGCAAGCCAAGAGCGCATCAAATCGCTTGATCAAACTAGGGTGAACGCGCTGTTTTGGAAACCACTAGTTTGCGTTGCGGCAACACGCTACTGTCGCAAATCGATCACATCAGTCCATCTTCGCCAGCCAAATTAAATGGCTTAGATCCAATTTTGGGCGACCCAATAGATGTCAGCACGATCACCGACAACTCGCCTTCTGACTATTCGGCCTGCTCAAACCAATGTCAAGTGCCTTAAATCAATCAGCCTAAATGGGGTTGGCCACACGGCTTCTAAACCCTAAATTCAATCAACGACAATACGCAACTGCCGCAACTCATCTCATCCATCCAACTTCGCTAGCCTAGTCGGATGGTATAGATTTATTTTCAGGAGGCCAACAGGGTAACGCTGTAATCATCAGTCACCCCTCCTCCACAGGGAACGATCAGCCAAGTCATGGCTCGTTCATAGGGTTCCCAAACGATCACTCAAAAGTGGCCATTCGCGCTACTTGTATGATTCAACAACACTCATTAACTGCCGCAAATCGTCTCAGCCACTCAACTTGGCTAGCAGATTTAAGCGGTCCAGATCTAACCTGGATCGACCGATAGGATTTTAGAATGGCTACCAGTCGCCACTCTCCTATAGGGACCAACTGACCAATCCCTGGGATGCGTTCGTAGCTCCTATCAACTCCCTGAAAGAGGGCGGTCACACTCCTTTTAAGATATTAAGCTCCGTGACTAATTTAGACGAGCTCGGAAACAATGATGCTTCATGAACATCGATTATTTTCAGCTACTTATTTAAAAGCGATGATTTATATACATCGATTATAAACGATGTTTTATAAATATTGATTCCACAAATAATTTTGTTATTTGACCTAAAAGCACTATGTGCTGCTTTACGCGGCAAGTCTTACCACTTGACCCATTTACTTGAGACATCAAACATGTCACAAACTGGGGTATGCTCACTGGGGTATTAGTCTGGTGGTTTACGTCTTGCGGCGTGCAACACACCCATTACGAGAAAGTATCAGGAAATGACGGACGGCTAACAACAATGAGAGAGTAGTGGGTGAAAGGGTTACCAGTCTTCCCTCATAATGGAAACTTGATGATCACCACCTTTTGCACAACCCCATTTCTCCACTACTTAACTGCCTCCATTTCCTACGAGATCAGGGTGCGCTTGAACATGACTTGTATAAATAGGTTTTCAACCTATTTCAACAAAGAAGAGGGGATCAACACAAGTATCCAGAAAATACCGATAACTGATAGCTTACATTCTGCAAGCCAGTTCTACATTCTGATACAAGTCATAAAACAACCACACCTTCATAATTCAACATTCTGTTCTCAAACACCTTCTTCGCTTCCCTCACTAAGATCAACCCTTATCCTTCACTTTGTGAACGAATTGAATCTGGAACGACCATTTCTTGGTTTAGGCCAGAGTCTTACAGATTGATCTCTCGGATCTAAAAGGACTTCCGTGCAGTACATTTGTTTATGGTTTGAATTCGTTTCTCATCAACACATCCAAATTTACCAAAAACAGCAGAATCAGTTTTCACCCCGAAACAATTGGCGACCACAGTGGGAGATTAATCTCTCGGTTGCAAAAAATTATTTTCCTAAATTTCTCAAGATGGTTGATCATAGGAATGGTTCAGAAACCCTCAATCCCAATTTTACTTCTCCTAGCACTGATAATACTTCACACGTTACTCCCGAATCCGTTCTTTCATTCAAAACCCTTGTCGAGGCTATGGAGTCTCAATATTTAACAACTATTTACGATTTGATGAAAATCCTGAATGATATTGTCAGGAATCAAGCTATTATTATCAAGATGCAGGACGAAGTATTTACACTTTTTGAAAGTCCTCGCGGATCAGCTATCAAAGGAACCAACACGTATTCGTTCTGGAGGAAACACCACCAATAATTCATTTTGGATGAATACTGATGGTAGTGGTCTTTCTTCCAAGATTCATATTCCTATTCCTGGTGAGGAAGATGAATCCTATGGTCACGTTGAATGGAAAGGTATCCACCAACCTAACTTGTCTACTCGTGAAGATCAAGAGATGTTTCCTCAAGCTCAGAAAGAAGACTCGTGGGTTTTTTCACGTTCTCATCAGAGTCCTCGCAGTGAAGAAGTGATTTCATCATGTGCATCTTTCCTGGAAAATATTAATTCCCGTATTGCATCAGAAACTGCTAAGATATTCGCTGCTGCTTTACTCAGTCGATCCGAACTGTCCCGGAATGAAGAAGCTCGTAAAGATGTTCAGGAAAGCAGGCGTCCTTCCAATAAAAGATCCAACCTCCAGTCAATCGCTAGTGAAAGAAGAAACCGAAAAGCTCCAGCAGCGGAATAACAACTCAAACGTGCGGCACCAGCGCATCATACGTCTCCACCCCGGAAGGCCGCTGCTAAGACTCCTGCGCAACAACAAGAAACTGGAAATGTTGCTCCAAGCTTCCCTCGATGAAGTAATTGAACTCCTGGAAGTATGGATTCAAGATGATGTCATCAAACTACCTCCTATCAGGCGCCCACCAACTGAGGAACAAATGGCAAATCCCAAATATTATCGTTACCACGGGTTCGTCAATCATCAAACTAATGAATACAAATGATTGAAGCACGTTTTCAAAGAAAAGGTAGATGCAGAGGAACTTCAAATAGGCACTAAAGGAGTTCGCAGAAACCCTCTTCCTGTCAGGAGCTGCATGATTTCTGGGGACTCCGTCCACAAAGACGTACAATATATGATGGAGCATTTATGTGAGATTCTGTATTTCTCCAAACCACAACGTCAAGACATATTTGCAGCCCTCAACCGTGTTGTATCAGGAAAGCGGCTGTTTCCATCCAGGGAAGCCGCTCCCAAACCCCAACCTCTCCGGAAAAGCACGATTGATAGATGCAACTGGGGACTCCTAGCCACTGCTCACTTGAAGGATGTTGAGTTTGACAACATGCTAACTGACGCGGCCACCGACTTCAACATTGTAACCGTCAAGACTCTCAGAGTTGCAAGGGAAAATCAACAGAAGAAGCGTATTCTTTCCCATGAGGAGAAAACACAACTTGCCGACCAACACTATTTGTGTGTCGTCTTCCCATCTTCCATATCGTATCAACTCGTTTTTCGAAGTCAAGGGTTAATGGCGCCCTCACTGGAGTTCTCTCAAGAATCCGCTTCAATGTTCGCTCCAGGAGCCTCTTGAACGTTCCCTCCAGGAGACGCTTCAACGTTCACTCCAGAAGCCGCTTCAACGTTCCTCCAGAAGCCGCTTCAATGTCCTCTCCAGAAGCCGAAGCCGCTTTAACGCCTCAGCAAGCCACGGACCAACCGCAGCAGGTCTACCATATCACCTACTCAGAACTCAGCACCGCCGATCCAAGGCTAGCACGAAGCTGCGCATCAACAACCACATCGCTGACAAAGTCATATTCGGTGTTTATTTCCAATTTCCTATGAAAGGGGTGCATGGGCTGCTAGAAGTTTGGATACAGTACAATTTTATCAAGTGCGACTCCTGCCCATTTATTAACAAATGACGGTCCCAAAAGATTGCTACTTTCGTCAATTCGTCAACCACCTTACTAGCAAATGCAATGGAAGTGCGTCTTTCAGGAGAAAAAAAAACTCAGGATAATTACACCTAGGGACTGCCAGCACGAGATTCCTTCATGTCTCTCAACCAGGTTATTTTTGATAACAGCATCATTACTGTCAAAGATTTACGAGCCGCGGGAATTTCTCAACATGAAGTCGCACACGTGCATGCCAGATACGACACCCCTCAGCCGCATGATTGCTATCAGGGGACTCGCCTGATGATCAATAGTAAAACAGAACTACATTTTCTATGAATGTTCCGAGATTCTTCAACGAACAAGAAAACTCGCATTGACTGTTGCATGAAGCACAACTACATACGAAGAATCACGTGAGTCATACTTGGGGGATTGAAGACTTGCAAAAAAATCCCTTTACCATAAGATAGACAACCAGAGCGTCGCGATTTTGATGAGGGTTTCTTGCCCTCCAAAAGTACGTCGCAAAGATATATTCACATATATGGCCACGCCATCGATTCTATTCTAGTGACCAGACAGAAGTGTAACTGGGGACTGCCCATCGTATCCCATTCCATACAACAGTCCAAGATTCAGAAGATGGTTCAAAGGATGTCGCTTGGAACGAAGTCCTTCAAGACTTGATAACAGCAAGTCGATGACGGAACGCCTCTCAGATTGTCTACTTCACCCAACGACTCCGGAAGATTTTGACCATACAAGCATCCACAACATATTATCATCGCAATCAGAAGGGCAAGAATAAGCATGTAAGCTAAAGAGCCAGAATAAACACAATTTCATCTGGTCAATGCTCAGAAGTCTAAAGAATATTTTAATTGCGGCTCAGCAGTCTAAGCACCAAATAACTTAAAGTCAAAGATGGATCAACAACGCAGCTACACACTCCAAGATTTGCCCTGGCATGATCACTGTCGAGAATATATGTCATACATCCATCCCAGGAGTGCAATCGAGTTTGGTAAATTTTGAAATCCACTGGAGAGGTCAGATACTCATTCTTCTGGAGTCAGAACTTTATTACACATTCTGGAGAATATCGATGGTACTGTTGGGTGTCTACATGCGCAAAATAGAAAAGAGAACCTACATTGAGTTCTCCTGCCTCGCCTTGCTGCTGATTATAACTATTGGAGATTTCTTTATTTCCGTTGACGCTCGCTCTACCGCCGCTAACAAAGAAAGTCATTCACACCGATCTAAATGTCCAAGTTTGATCAACTACTCATGGATATTACAGTCACATCTAAAATACGAAGACAAGATGAACTTACCTTGCCGCTGACGATTGGCACGCTTATGATCGAGTTGCTGATAGTGACGAAGAGGAGCCAGCCGCTGCAGACGAAAGCAGGGAGCCGGACGAGGAACAAAAATAGAAGAGGGTCGATACCCCTTTCATATGAATGAAGTTTCTAGAGTTTGAACAGAAGAAGGATTCCTTCTTGCTCCATAAACGGGAATAGATGGCTGGGTGCACAACACTCATACCCCATAGCTGAGCTAGCAACACGCTACTACGAAAGCCACTGTCCATGCGATCCCGTTGCTGATGGTCGATTTGGATAAACCACTGGCCGCGCGATCCCGCTGTTGAAGGTCGATTTGGATTTCGCTGGTAATATCTACCTGCTTCATCTTTTCAATTTTATTTTTCGTCTGTCACCATCTAGTGCTTACCCCGCAACAATGTCACTGTTACGTGCTAAGCAGGGACTTAATGTTGATGGTGTTTTTTCGCTTAGGGCATAAAATGTAAAAGTCTGTATACCTGACCCGGCATCATAAGTAGTAGACCTTGATATATCTATATTCCGCAGGGAATTTGGAGAATATATCAGAATCTGATGAGTGCCTATGTCTCTCTTCATATTATATTGAAACTCAAGCTCCTAGATAAATTGTTCACTAGAGCCTAATGAGTATTTAAGCTCTTAGCTGCATTACTCACTAATTTCGGAGCCTGCCTAGTATTTTCCTATGCCATGTTCCCCAACTGAACTCTTAATATTGGCATGACATGACGATTAGTGTTCACTCGCAGCAGAGTAACACGAATATCCCGAAGTGTCAGTATTGAGACCTGCATGGAAATACTCACACAGGCTACACCACTCTCTGATAAAGAGATTTCCGTGTCAACGCGCTTTTAATTAAAAGTTGTCACGATTGAAGCATTTAAATTCCTTAAGGAAAACCTAGACCGTCCATGTCAGTATTAAAAAGAAATCACGGCCACACGATTTGGCCAGTCGATTCAACAAGCTTAGCCTCTACCCAGTGGAACTAGGCAACCTCCATAATGTCTACCGGCGGGCCCACTATCATCCCAGACGATCAGAATCCTTTTAGTTCACCCGTAACACCCCTGAACGTTAGCCAGAACATGGGTGATCGCGTTGTTGAAAAAAGGAGCTCAAACGAGCTAAAATCGACTATAACGGTTTCAAATTCATCGCATCCGCCCAACTTAGCTAGCCTAGTTGGACGGTCTAGATCTTCCTTCGAATGATCAAAAGGGTGCTGGCTTGTTCACCGATGACCCAACTCCATCCCTGGTCGATCGACTCGCTCATGGCAAGCCAAGAGCGCATCAAATCGCTTGATCAAACTAGGGTGAACGCGCTGTTTTGGAAACCACTAGTTTGTGTTGCGGAAACACGCTACTGTCGCAAATCGATCACATCCGTCCATCTTCGCCAGCCAAATTAAATGGCTTAGATCCAATTTTGGGCGACTCAATAGATGTCAGCACGATCACCGACATCTCGCCTTTGCATCTGACTATTCGGCCTGCTCAAACCAATGTCCAGTTCCTTGAATCGATCAACCTAAATGGGGTTGGCCATACGGCTTCTAAACCCTAAATTCAATCAACGGAAGTATGCAACTGCCGCAAATCATCTCGTCCATCCAACTTCGCTAGCCTAGTCGGATGGTGTAGATTTATTTTCAGGAGGCCAACAGGGTAACGCTGTAATCATCAGTCACCCCTCCTCCACAGGGAATTATCGGCCAAGTCATGGCTCGTTCATAGGGTTCCCAAAGGATCACTTAAAAGTGGCCATTCACGCTACTTGTATTAATGACCGCAAATCGTCTTAGCCACTCAACTTGGCTAGCCGATTTAAGCGGTCTAGATCTAACCTGGATCGACTGATAGGATTTTAGAATGGATACCAGTCGCCACTCTCCTATAGGGACCGACCGGCCAATCTCTGGGATGCGTGCGTAGCTCCTACCAACTCCCTGAAAGAGGGTGGTCACGCTCCTTTTAAGACACTAAGCTCCGCGACTAATTTAGACGAGCTCGGAAACAATGATGCTTCCTGAACATCGATTATTTTCAGCTGCTTGTTTAAAAGCGATGCTTTATATACATCGATTATAAACGATGTTTTATAAATATTGATTCCACAAATAATTTTGTTATTTGACCTAAAAGCACTATGTGATGCTTTAAGCGGCAAGTCTCACGACTTGACCCATTTACTCGAGACATCAAACATGTCACAAACTGGGGGATGCTCACTGGGGTATTAGTCTGGTGGTTTACGCCGTGCGGCGTGCAACACGCCCATTACGAGAAAGTATCAGTAAAGGACGGACGGTTAACAGCAATGAGAGAGTAGTGGGTGAAAGGGTGACCAGTCTTCCTTCATAATGAAAACGTGATGATCACCACCTTTTGCACAACCCCATTTCTCCACTACTTAACTACCTCCATTTCCTACGAGATCAGGGTGCGCTCGAACATGACTTGTATAAATAGGATTTCAACCTATTTCAACAAAGGAGAGGGGATTAACACAAGTATCCAGAAAACACCGAGAACTGATAGGTTACATTCTGCAAGCCAGTTCTACATTCTGATACAAGTCATAAAACAACCACACCTTCATAATTCAACACTTTGATCTCAAACACCTTATTCACTTCCCTCACTAAGATCAACCCTTCTCCTTCACTTTGTGAACGAATTGAATCTGGAACGACCATTTCTTGGTTTAGGACAGAGTCTTACAGATTGATCTCTCTAATCTAAAAGTACTCCCGTGCAGTACATTTGTTTAGGGTTTGAATTCGTTTCTCATCAACACACCCAAGTTTACCAAAACCAACAGAATCAGTTTTTACCCCAAAATACACCCCACAATAACTTAACTATATGGTAGTAGAACAAGTTATTGTGGAATCACAAAGAATGAGACGAAGAGCTTTGAAATTAATTTTTATATCTTACCTATCAGAGATAAATCTCGAGCAAATCTTAGATAAGATAGTACTCAACACGATAGAACAAGTAAGATCAGAATAAGAAACTATAGAGAAAATAGTTGGATCTGGCTTCATAATCCCAATGAAGTCTTTAAGTCGTTAACCTATAGTGGTATTAGGAAAAACCTAGGTTAATGGAGAATCGACTCTAGTCACAACTAATATCACACAGGAGGTGTGGGGATTAGGTTTCCCAGTTGCTAGAGTTCTCCTTTATATATCCTTTCAAATCAGGGTTTTCTAAGTTAGCTTAGAAACAAAGCATTCCATATTCACCGTTAGATGAAAATTTGATTTAAGATACAAGCTAAGTTTGCTTGAAACCAAAGCAATATCTCTCCATCGTTAGATGGTATTTGCTTGTCATACACAAATGAAATATACTTCATTTAGATATGGGTAACCGTACCTAAACGTGTATATTGAGTTTGCTCAATAATAGTTAACCAAAGTTAGCCATACGAACACTTTTGTCTTAACCAAATTCATCTAACACATCTAGATCAACTATGATGATCAATCAATCATGAAAGATAATCAAATGAATCTAATTGTGTTTTATTGAGTTTTTCAATTGTTGACAATCACATAGAAGTATATATGATCCAATTGATGCAAAATCGGAATGATTCGTATGTACAAAGTACAAGAGTCAGTTCATGAACATTAAGCCACGGTTTGCAAATATTGCATTCCTTACTTTATAAATGTATTTGTTCATGAGTATGTAAAACTAAGCCGATTTTAGAACATTGACCACTAAGTTTGCAAACGGGTACGCAAACTTTAGTTCAGGACCTAACTCAGGTAGAACTGTTCGCATACTGGTATACAAACTTGGTTCCCGGACTTTAACAGTTAAAACCGTTCGCACACTGGTATGCAAAATTAGTTTCCGGACCTGAATCATACCAACACAGTTTGTACACTAAGTACGCATACTGTGATGTTTTCCAGACATGTGTTTTAGTTCTAAACTCCCATTTCAATCATTGAAACATTCATAGAAAACGACAATGGTTGTCTCATACAAACCATTAGCTTATAAACAATTTCCAAGTGATCGAATGATCAATATGAAACTTTACAAGTCGACATCAAATGACTGTCTCACACAAATCATGTAAGATGTTTCAAGGCAATTTCCACATGATCATCTATTGACTTATTATTTAGTTTCCAACAAATAAATTATTTCCAACTAAACTTTTCAAGAATAATGATGAATGTAGCTAAAGCAAAAGGCTACTAACACATATTTATAGAAATAAATAAGCGGGTTATACTCATCTCGAAATAAAAAATGTGTATGATATGAAAGTCTATATTACTATACGACTTTTGTCTTAATAAGAGATAGAATATAATAGAATAGACTTATGAGTGATGGATAAGTTTTAGTCTCCACATACCTTTTGTTGATGAAGTTCTTCCGATTTCTTCAGTAGATCTTCGTTTCAGTTGTAAGCGCCGTGAAGTCTAAAGCTCAACTGCACAAACTATCCTAGTTCGAAACTCCTATAAGTAGATTAGAAATCAAGACTATAGTTTTGATTATCTATACTTGACAAACAAGCTTGAGATAGCAACACTTGCGAGTTCGAACGAGCAATGCTCTAACAGTAACTAATAAATAAAGAACCCCATGTTTATCAATACGTTCATATGATGTGCATACCTCCTCTGGAAACCAAACACCTGGAATTGTGCTTCCCGCAAGCATTGCAAGAGGAAATGTGGATGTTGGAGTTCCGACTGATCTGAGAAACCAACCATTCAAACAAAAAAAAATGTCTCAAAAAGGACGTCAAACCAACAACTTACTGGTTCTCACTACAAAAGAAATACTGCACTCGTGCAAAATAATATGGATAACCCTAAAACACATTACTCAAAGGTACACCGTACAAATAGATAATCGAAAATTAAAAGTTACCTCACCAGATACAATCTTGACATTTTTTAATGAGTGTATTTTTCAATAGAACTAATATAAAATTTTCATACCTGAAAATTCATTCCCACTGAGGTCCAGTTCTCTCAACAGAATCATAGTCGCAAACAAATTTGGTGGTACATGACCATGTAAACGATTATTCCCAACCTTTAAAACATGAAGTGCAGGTATGAAACTAAATGAAGGTAACTGACCAAAAATCTAATTATCACCCAAATCAAAATATTCCAAATCTTAAACATCAACTACATGAATACCAAACATGAACCAGTTTAAACAAGATAAAACTATATTTAACCTAAATTAGGCAAAATGAAACTAGTTTCATCCTACATTAAACGCGGGTTAAACCAAATTCACCTAATCTGAAATATGATGAAACCAATTTCGTCTTAGTTAAACATGGGAGAAACCAAAATCAACCCAATCTAAAACAGGATAAAACCATTTTCAACCTAAAATATGGCAGAATGAAACCAGTTACATCATAATTTAACCTCGATGAAACCAATTTCAACTAAGTATAAAACTGGAGGAAACCAACTACATCATATTTTACATGGATGAAACCAGTTGCAACTTTTGAAGCAGTATGAAACCAGTTACATCCTATTTTAACCTCGAAGAAACCAATTTCAACTAAGTATAAAACTGGATGAAACCAGTTATATCATATTTTACATGGATGAAACCAATTTCAACATATAAAATATAACAAAACCAGTTTCAACTAATGTAAATCACATTGCATTAGATAATTCAATCTATCTTGGAGATGTTATACAAGAGGTGTTGTCAACAATTTCATAGTGCCACATGGATTTTTAACTAAACAATTTCACTGACTATGTAGTTGAAATAGATAAATATTTTCTTAATTATTAGAACTAGTCCCTAAGATTTGAAGGATCAAAAAACGTATTATCGAGCATGTATTAGATGCGAAAGTTTGAAAAAAATGCATGCATAACATTTGTAGAGTAGTGTATTACTATTTCAAACATGTACGGGATTATTATTGCTAGAGCTTCAAAAAAATTGATGCTTAGATGAATCAAAAACATGTATATCACAGATTAAGACTGAATGAAACTGGTTTCATCATAGTTCAAGCCTGCTGAAACTAAAAATTAAACCTGGATGAAACTGACTTCATTCTATTTTATATTAGGATGAAACAAAACAAATAATGAGACACCAATATTCCATGTATATCATATTGTATACAAATTCATTTTAACTAAACCTGGATGAATCCAGTTTAATTGGGTTAGAAAGAAAACCAATTTCATATCATACACATGAAAAATTTGCAAACCTATTTTAAATGGGTTAGGGAGAATCAGTTTCGTATGGAAATTTTGTAAACCAGGATAAATGATTCAAGTTTCATCGTAATTTAAACGGGTTAGAGAGAACCAATTTCATATGCAGATGAAACCAATTTCATAATTATAAATTAAATTTTAAGGAAAACCCAGAATTAATAAATCGAAATCATAATTACCCTTTTCCTGGTGGTGATTAAGAGAAAAATTGGGTTTTTGGTGGTGGTAGCAATAAAAACTTCTGATTGAAATTATGGTGGTGATGAAACTGATGAGGGTTTTGGTGTCTGTGGTGGTGCTGATTTGGGTTAATGTAGATGGAAGAGAGAGATCTATGGTTTATGATGGTAGTAGTGACGATGCTGACGATGGTGAAGAAGAAAATTTGATATAGATGAAGAGAAAGTTCTAACGATGTCGATGGTAAGAAAATTTTCTGCTCTTGGAGAAAAAAAATGATGGATCATTGTTTTAGAGATGTGTAATGGAATAGGGGAATATAATTCAGGGGCAACAATAATCAATATCTTATTTAATTATTTCCCGTCCATTTAACCCAGGGTAAATTTTACTCGTCCACCTCAACCATTTTTATTGGTTTTCCGTCTATTTGACCCATTCACTCTATTATAAACGACAAGTTTGCATGGACCTTAAGGAAAACTCATCCAATTTCAGAAACTAAACTTTAAAATGGGAAAAGAAAAATGCGTTTCACCTCAATATCATGCGCCCTCTCTTTTCGACCCCTTATATTATTTTTGTTTTATAAAATAATACTAATTTTAATAAAGATCTCTTTGGTGTAGGGCCTTTAGCCGATATGTGCAGGTCATCAATAAATCAGAATATGATGCAATCTCAAAAGCCTGATTTTAATGAAACTGTGTGCATACAAAAAAACCCTACTTTATAATAGGGTCCTAAAACCTAATATCTAAGAATTTAAACCGTTGGATTATGCTGTACTTTTAGTATGTGTAATATATTGTTCTTGTTGAGCTACTGTAATTAAATAAAGATCTAATTACGGGAAGTACTCCAAAGTACGTGATATTTCCATCTGTGTCCACATAAACGTTAATTGGAACAGTCATACGACTTTATGAATATCTTTTTATCTAGCCGTCGTATTATCTTATTGTTTTTATTAATGTTCACGATTGTTTGCCGATCATTACAGTTGGATGATGGAATTTCCAATTTTGGGGTTAACAATATGTTTTGGGCTCATATGCTAATAGTTTCAAGTTTATTATCAATGGGCCTGAATACTTCATATATAATGGACTATATATGCGTTAACCATGACTTTTGTCAACCCAATGGATCAGGCCTTGACCAAATAGTTGGCCATACTTTGACTAAACCAATTGGACTCGAATTTGACCTTTTGGACTCAAAAGTACTTGAGCACCATTAAAGAATCTTTGATGTGGAATTTTGTGTGCACAAGTACGATATTTAAATCATAGAAGAAAAAAGATCTACTTATGACAATGCACCATTCAAGGAGGAAGACGTAGTTTCTATGTTTCTAAGGCGACATATTAACTTTTCAGATTATGTAATGCTCTAAATGAAATTATTTGAAATATTCATGATATTTTCCCTCACCAATCTTCTATCACAAAAAGAGAAATTTGGAAAGTTTAATTCGAGATATTAAGATTCAATCTTATTTCTGGGCGGAGTCAAACACTAAAATATTGGGTTTGACGGCTAACATGGTGATGGCTTTATGGGATTCGTATATTCGGTAGCTTTGAGTTGGATATGAGACGTGTGGCGTTTATTTTTTTTTATTATTTCCACTTGGAAATTTTTTTCTTTGTTCTTTTTTGGGTGATCGACTCCAAACTTGGTCTCCTTTTTTTTTTTTGTCGGTTGTATTTATTGGGTTGAGGTGCCCCTTAAGTACCTCTTTTTCAATGATTTTTTCCTATTGACCGATCAAAAAAAAAGCTAGGGAGAAAGCTCAATCACTAATTTGTTTAGAGCATCTCCAACAGAGGGTGAGAGTTTTATTTTCTTTTGACACATAGGATTTTGGACCCTCATTTAGATTAAATTCATCTCCAACAGTAGGTCCTATAAAATAGGAAGGGTGTCAAAATAATATGAAGGTCTTAAAGAAAGTCTTATTTAGACCCCGGGAATGACCTCGATGTCATCTTTTTGACTATTTTTCTAATTATTATTTTTGAAAAATATAATATTTTATACCAATAGAAAAAAAGAAATCATTTTTATCTTTATCCAAAAAAACAAATCCAAATACTAAGACCCCACACTAATGGAGATGGTTCATGAGAAAAACATTACTATTTTTGCTACATATATATAACCCCTCAAATAAGGATCTAAATAAAAATTCCACATAGGATTTATAGCACCCACTGTTGGAGATGCTCTTAGGGAGTAAACTCAAAAACTCCTAACAAAACATTTATCTGCCTTTAGATCTGTTTTACGGTTTTACGGCAAACCACTTTTTCAAATAGCCCAAACTATTTGTCTTTTAGAACCATACAAGTTTAGCTTATACGAGTTTGAAGATCTAAGCCGAACCGTACACTGATTTACATAATAGTTCAATCTTAAATTATCTCTAACGAATCTCGGCGATTAGTATCCATGGGATGATATTGATTGACCCATCTTAATATTCTGTTGTAATCTCGCATAGTATAACAGATCAATAGTTTAAAATTTTCTTAAAAAAACTAACCGTTGAACTCAAATTATACTATCGAAATTACAGGATCGGCGCAATACTAATACTATCGAATAAGCCGAACCTAAAGGACAAATAATTCGGCGTGTAACTAACATTACAGGATAAGCCGAACCATAGTTTTTCAGATTCGGCACATAACTCAAATTACAGGATAAGCCGAACTTCATAAATTCCAGGTAATAAATAACTAATTAACTGGTACGCTATTAATTAAAACATGAAATTTAAGGTGTCCATAACACAATCCCAACACCATTAAAAACAAAGTTCAGCACCATTAAAAACAAAGTTCAGCACCTAAAATCCAAGGTGTTTGCAACACCATAAAAGTGTACTTAAAAGTTAAGAAAACATTAAAAGGAACTTGGAAACATAAAAGAGCACTTAACCACGACCCCTCTTCTTAGTTCCACGACCACCTCTTCTTCCACCTTGGTCTTCATCTTCCGACGCATCATTACCGGGTTGGCCGGTAGCACCACCTCCACTTGTACCTTCACCAACTTGTCGAGACCTTTTAGTGGTAGGCCTTTGTGCGGGATCCTCGGGTCCTTGTCCTTTGTTGATGATTGATCCCACTTGTTGTAGAGGTATTTTTGTTCTTCCACGGTCATTGGTGTTTTGCAACCAAGTTTGGCCTTCATTTTTTTCAACATCTCCCTACCCGCGACGACCTATTTTTCATTTGTCAACAACTTATAACCGTGAGGTTGAAGACATTTTTACCATAACTAATATATGAAAATAGTATAAAGTGAAGTCATTCTTACCATTATCTTGAAAGCGTTGACTACATCTTCGGAAGTAGACTTGTTGGTGATCTTGATTGCCTTCGCCTTCCCCTATCAGCTACCTTTTGACTTTTCTTATTGATAATGAAGGGATGAGAAATTTGGTTATACCAATCCATATACCCCGGATCCTCTTCACATGGATCATCAAGTAAAGGTGTTAACTTGGACGCATCTAATGTGCGATCGTCTAAGTTATTCCAAAACTCAAGGGTGGAATCAGGATCATACTTTGGTTCCCAAGATGAAGTGGTGCTTTTAGTTCCAGTACCACTCTTTGGTAACAACCTGAATTTCTCAGCAAACAAAGGAACCTTTTGGACGCATCCTAATTGACGGAGTACTCGCCGAGGATCGTATATAACATAACCACCGGGATAAAACAATGGCCCATGATACATACCTACCGGCATATTCTCATCTTCAACAACTTCATCTTCTTCATATTCCTTCTCATATGGTTGAAAAACGACATCATCAACACCCATTAGGTCTAACGTCTCTCTCAAACTTGCCACCAACTTTTTTTTGTTCCTTTTCTTCGAGTCCTCGTACGCGTATCGTGTTGTAGTTGGCTCTGTATCAACATAATCGACATCCTTCTCAAATACTTTGCCAAGTTCAAAATTGGGAAATGGTCATATATCCACACCTACATCCAAATAACCACATTCAAAAATCAAAGGAATTGAAGTGATAGAAACAATTTTTACTTAGAAACATCAAAGTAAGAATAAAGTTTGCAAACTCAGAGAACTGTTCGGTTTATATGGATCAAGTATTATAAGCCGAACCAAATAAATAATAAGTTCGGCTTATATGATTTTATGGTTATAAGCCGAACCATACTCTGAACTCCCAAAAGTTACCTGGAGCAAAGTGAAGTTTCCTCCGATGTTTGTACTTGTCAACCTAGACGCGGTGGCAAGTTAGTCCAACAAGTAAGCGAGCATAGCTGTTCCCCAAGCATACTTGTTACAAGTTTCAAGATTCTTTACCAATTGGAGATAATTAGCATTTACCTTGTTTCCGGTAAGGTCGGGAAAGATGTCTCTACCAAGAGTATAAAGCAAGTAGGCAGTTCCGGTTTGCTTCACTTTGACGGGATCCATTACCAACAAACCTTGCTTTACTCTCTCCTTTGTGTTCTCAAATTTCTTTTTCAAGTTAGTCAACTTGATCTTCTTATTCTTCTTATTTCTGCCATTGGGAGTGCATACGGAATCAACATCTTTAACGGATCGACAAAACTCCAACTCAGTTTTGTAATTACCCCAACCAAGACTTCCCCTGTACAAATTGTAGAGCTCATACCAACTCATGTCATAAAAATCAGCATCCACACTTCTACTCCTTGCTTTAAGGTCTGTAATCTTACTAGCCTCATCAGGAATGATTGTCATATCTCCAAAAGGTAATTGAAATGTGTAAGTTTCTGGACAGAATCTCTAGGTAAAGGCTGAGGCCGACACACTATCATATTCCTTATGTACATAATTGATGGAAGACCATAAAGCACTGGCTTGTACATAAGCAATCACCTCAGGAGCCTCTTCATCAAGACTCCATTCCGCTGCCCTCTGGTGTCTCAATACTCGGACTGCACGGTTGTGATCAGAAGTCTCTAAATTCTTTTCGCCCAAGATTCGGCATAACCAATCAACACATTTTCTCCATCTTCCGGAAGACATGAGGCAAACCATTTGATCGGGGTGTAATTACGTCATCTTCATCAGGAATGTGTAAACCAGTGATCCGTCGATCATCATCGTCCTTCTCTTTCTCGGGTTCTGCCACCTTCTTACCTTTCTTGTCTTTCTTGGGTTTTCCTTGGGGTTGTGTTTATTTATGAACTTCTTGATGTTCTTCTTGATTATCATCAACTTCTTCATCTTCAGCTATTCCTTCTTCTTGTATTTCAACTCTTACTTGTTCAGCTTCTTCTTCTAAAATGCCTCCTCTACCTCCCGCTCCCAATTTTTTCTTACCTCCTCCTCGAGGATCGGGAGTTTTAGAAGTAGAAGGTGTTACCTCCATTTTCTTCCTCTTTTTAGCTGCATTGGTCCTGACACAAGTATGAAAGTTATAAGTATGCTTCGAACAACAAAGGGATACAAACTATATGAAATATGGATTTGAAATGGTGAACAAATAAGAAGGCTAGGCTTACCCGAAATAACACATATGAGCCGAACCATGTCTTGAAATTTTCATCTTACACAGAGAGTGGATCGGATCATACTACAAAATAATTATAAGCCGATCTTTTATACTCGGCTCACAACCGATACTGTCAAATAAGCAGAACCTTTGATTATGAACTCAAACATGTATTCGGCGCAACATGATATCATATAAATAAGTCGTTCCTATACACTTGTAAAATTTATGGAATTTTAACAATGATATTCGGCGCAACCCTAATACTATCGAATAAGCCGAATCTAGACTTATGAATTGAAACATTTATTCGGCATAAAATGGTGTCATACAAATAAGCCGATCCTACACATGCAGAATTCATGAAATTCAAACAACATTAATCGGCGCAAAACTAATACAACCATACAAGCCGATTCTAAGCACATGCAAAATTTCTGAAATTCACAAAACATTTATTCGACACAAAACTAATACTACCATATAAGACGATCCTAAGCACATGCAAAATTTCTGAAATTCACAAATCATTTATTTGGCACAAAACTAACACCATCGAATTAGTCGATCCTAAATATAAGGCTCTGTGTCATTAAGTTCGGCTCAAAACGGATTTGCATTTTAAGCCGAGCCGTTCATATGCACTTTTAGGGGTTCAGTTTCAAGAACAGCTCGGCGCACATCTAAGGTTTTTTTTTACGCCGAACCATACCCTGTAACCGCCGCACAAACATGTTTTTGACGAATTAAATCTATCATACCAATCAAAAACATGTTTTTGAGAATTAACCTTCTTATTCTCATTTCCGGAGTTGGTTCTTCTTCAATCTCTTCTTCCGGTTGATTTTGTGGTTGATTTTGAGTTTGTTCTTCACTCTCTAAATCTTTTTCTTCTTCTTCTTAAATAGGTTGTTCAATCGATCGATCAGAACGAGATACTGGCTTACGACGACCCATTATATAGATGAGTTTAATCGTCGACTAAATTTTCACGAATCGACGATTAAATTTCGGTGATGATATGATGAAAAGAAGAAGAAGAAGAAGAAGAGAATGGTGGGTTCGGCTGTGGAGGAGGAAGAAGAAGAAGGGGTTGAATGAAACTGATTTTAGGTTTATTGATTATAGGTTCTTGTATTAGAGGATAGATTTGTAATTTAAAAGATTTAAGGGCATATAGGTAATTGAACTACCCATAGGTACCCCTTATAAGGTCATCCAAGTTAGGACTATTGCTTTGTATGCCTAGAAAGATTTAGGTATGCCCAAAATCATGGTTCTTTTAGAAAGACAACCAACTTATGGGCCAAAAAATGACCAGTTAAGCTTTACACTTTATGCCCATTGTCCAGTTAGTCAGTTACACGAACCAAATCGTAGATCATCCAACCCACTATTTTGAAGGAGCTTAACCCGGCATGTTGGTGTCGCTTGAGTTCATGCTTAAATGCTAGACAAGGGATTTACAAGTATCAAATAGTGGAGTACTGTTTCTTTTCCTCCTCATTTGAGCTGGATTTGCAATTGACTAAACTACATTGCTCTAACATTTTAAGAGCACGGAGACTGGAGAGACAGTAGAATATTACACAAAGCATCGATCGAGAAATCAATATTTGAATCTCTTTACCCAGTACTAAATCTCTATGAAGACGGTATAAGCACAGCTGCACAGAGTTCACACAGTCACCAAAGATCGTTGTGAGAACATACTAATAATTTGGACGCGCGTACCTTTTCCTTCTTGAAAGTTTCACCTATCCGTCTGCCTGTCAAATTTACGACCAAGTTAGATATGATCTAATTTAATGAGAAGGTCATATCAATTCTTTCAACTTATGTACTAATGAACGAAGCATTAAAAATCTAAAATGTACTCTGCTCATCGAAATAATGGAGGCACGATCGATGTCACTTATATTTCAACGTAAATGTGATCGGACATCTCAACCAACATCAACTTGTTTCACCCGGCTGATTATCTTAATTAAGCAAGCCACACTGTTTTGGTGCATGTTAATATTAGATAAATTTTGTTGATCTGGAGAAACTGTCTTTGCGTGAACAAGATGAGTATATAATCCTTTTTTATCATACTTAAAAGATTGTAACATTCTAACTACTCCAACTTAATACATACATTGAACTGATTGAACAAACAAAAACTTGAAAATGAAATGAGATCCCAACGTAAGTTTTCTTCACATATGTGCATGGTAAAAAGGAAAAACGAATTACCCCCATGTTATGAAAAAGGGTCATTTTTGTTTTCTTTCGATCAAACGTATGGTTGTCCAGCCATACTATTCTAATGCAGGTAAAACAAATGAAAGTAGGTTTGTTCTTCATTATTTGGTCAGAGATATAAATCACAAGGACTTGAATTAGGTTTCTTACACAGCATATAAATGCTCAAAAGTAGTCAGTACTAACAAGTAAGGGAAAGAAAGAATGGCACATTTCAACCACAAAATACACAAGATAACAAAAACCATAGACCCACACTGACTTATATATGTATTCTTATTAATAGTAAAAAAGAAAGTAGTTCACTTAAAATCGATGAATCATAATTGATGTTAGATTTGGAACTCGACACATGGCAATAATGACATTATTATTGTATCTGTCTCTCAATCTATCTATATGCGGGGGAGATGTATTACTCCAACAGTGTTGTGTACTCTTTCATCTCCAGAATATAACGTCACACTAGTATCAAGATTCAAGTACTGTCTTCTTGTTTCTGTGCTTTCACAAATTGATAAGCAACTTCTCTTGATAGCCCAGTTCACCATAGTAACCATTCTCTTAAAACATAGTAGAATTTCAGTGACCAGAGACTCAAAACATAGAAATTACCAGAAGGAAGAAAGAAACTTAACTCTGGGCAGAATTTCATGCTCATTACTTAACTAGGTAAAGAAAGAAGGGTATCTCATTCATTGCTTTCTTGGATGTTTCATTACTTGCTTTTTCTTTCTTTGTATTCCCCTAACAAATACTTATCATGGGTCCTTCCTTTCACTTTCGCACTCGTTGAAAGAAGAAACAAGTCAAGGAATTATTGGAATTTGCGTTGATGATGGGAGTGTTTTTGTAATTGTAATATAGTGATGAAAACAAAAAACATGGGAGAGTTTCTATATTGTTCTTTAGGAATTAGGACCATTTGGTTTTAAACGCGGAAGGGCATTAGTAGGAAAAGGCTGGTACTACTTTTGGCCCACCAAGTTCAGGTACCTTGTCCCCAACAACAAGTGTGTAGTCTTTAATGAGTGTAAACTCATTTTCACTCGTCTTTTTATTTCTATGTGCGGGACAACGTTAACAAGTACCAATAATAACAACTGCACAAGTTCATGTCATGTCCCTCATTTTTATAAATTGCTAAGAATAGAAATTATTACCAAAGTTCACATTCAAGTGTATAGCTGTTGTGCTTTATGGTTTCATTGAGAGTTACATTCACAGTATTTTACATTTTTTTTGATTTTTTTTTTGATTGATAATTATGTACTCCTTACTGTAAAACTTAAACGATTTGCGTCCCATTAAAAGATTAACAATAAAACAGATGGCACATTCAATTATAACTAATAATAACTACCCCAAAAATATCTAGAAAATTAGAGAAACTAAAAAAGTTTATTACAGTACCATTTTCTTTGCTTGATTACCTGAACACTTAACAGAAAGAAGAGCATGGACCATAGAAAATGACGAATGAAGTAATCAGTAGGGACGATATTCATGTGAACAACGCTACCATTTACCCACCAGAATCGATACAATGAAAGTCATGGTAGGGTATATTTATACGTCAACCTCAAATTAAGAAGCTTGAAGATGTTGACTGTTTCTGATTTTGTGAATCACTTGATAATCAAGTCTAGTCTTATCATCATCACATCGGCATCAATAAGCAAAATAGTTTATTTATGGTTAACGATCATGTTTAGCTTATTCAAACTGTTGATTGTGACACAATTCTGTACATTGAATTTTGGTATACAAAGTCTTGTAAAGATAACGCGCGAGTGGGGCGTCCACAATGGTGCGAGTATAACCAAAGACCAAAAACTAAAAAAAAAGATCAAATTTGGGTTTAGTCCGTCATGTGGCGTAGGGGGAAAAGAGTATATTTGGTCGCGCGTTGATAAACATTACACCTGGGATCAGGCGTTGGTAAAGATAACGCCCGAGTGGGGCGTTGGTAAAGATAACGCGCGAGTGGGGCGTTGGTATAGTATACGCTTCAGAAACAAAAAAAAAAAAAAAAAAAAAATGGGGCGGAGGTATAAAGCCCGCCCCATGCAAGTTTCATAAATTGTGAAAGTGGGGCGTTAAGTATATGAACGCCCCATTTCGCGCGTTGTCTTTACCAACGCCCCATCGGGCGTACATTATATCAACGCCCCGTTTCAGGCGTACATTATATCAACGCCCCTTGTGTAGCGGACATTATATCAACACCCGATGAATGGCGGAGATTATATCAACGCCCGATGTGTAGCGGAGATTATATCAACGCCCGACTATATTTGGATTTGGTCTTGATCGCAGACCAAATTTGGTCTGGATTTTACTCTTTGATCAAATTTTGATCGATGGTCCGTCCCACTACGCCAGCCCACTCGACTGAAAATTTGGGTTTACTCGTCCATTGCAGTTGCTCTAATCCAGTTTAAAAAAGGATTTTGAGAGTTCACATTCATGCTTCTACGTATGTAATTTGGTCCATATAATTTGGTTAAATTTGTTGTTTCCTCAATGCTTCCGTAGCATGTTATGGTGTTGTTTCACAACTCCGCATGGAAAATTCTCAAACGTTTAGAGTTTCTATCAACCTGTTTGTATTTTTTGCAAGGAAAAGAAGTTTGCTCGCATACTGTGTTGGTATTTCCGATCTAGCAGCATCACAAGTTCACAACTAATCATTTTCGCTCTTATTTGCTCGAAACTGTTGAAGCCCTAATTGTTTTTCTGAATGATATAATTTAGACTCCAGTTTGCATATAACCATGTAATCTGCACGATCATACGTGACCCATGAAACAAGTTAATGGAATTCTGACTGATCTCCCGTACAAAATTTAATTTCTTGTATTCCGTTTGCATGGTCTTCTTAATAACTCCACGTGCATAGTTTAAGATATGTTGCTATCTAGCTCGATCACTTGTAAAAATCTGCTGATCTTCTACTATCATGCATTTCTCAACATCTATCCATGTCGGCCACACACATCACAGATCGAACTGGATCGAGCATTTTGTAGTTTGTATTGACACAAACGGATTTTGGGTATATATGGTGACCCGAAACAAACAACTCCAAAGACAAACGTCCCATCAAGCCAACTAACGGGAGGAACGATGAGAAAATGACTTCTCTTCCTCGATAATAAAGCAGCAGTCAGATATATATAGAGAGAGAAAGAGAGGATGCAAATGAAGAAGAATGATGCCATGCTAAGAACAATGTTTGCCAGAATAAACCCATACTAGAGAATTAGGGTTTTCTATCCAAAGATAGCGACGTGTTTGGTGGGTAAAATACAAAAACAATTAAGTTTACTAGTCGCAGTAGCAAACCAATAGTGCTTCAAAATATGGTCCCCTCAGGCTCATCCTCTGTTAACTCCTTTGTATATTATGAGATGCTGAGTTCAATGACAAAGAAGGTTTAAAGGAATGCATGAAATTAAGGATGATCAGTCACACTTCTTTTGGTTAGGTTTAGGAGAGATGTCTGTCCTTTCATTTATATGGGCCAGTTTATAAATGAAACAACCCTTAAAATAAGGTACCTCTCTTTGAAGCAGCTCTCTAGTCTCAAATGCTGGTCTTGAGGACCACAAAACCCTAGATTATCATGTTTGTTTCGGAGACCATAGAGAAAGAGAAGGATGGTGACTCATTGTGAATGAAGATGAAAGGGGAGGATTTAGAATTGAGAAGATGCCAACAGCAACGGTCAAGAATAATTGAAAAAAAAAAAGGTGTGATGCTACACCAACTCGTAGAGGTGTAAATTGGGTCGTGCCGGTATAAGTATAACACAACATTGTAAAATTTAAGCACAACACGACCCAACACATGACCTGCAATAAAGCATGGTAGCTTCGCATGATGTCTTATACCAGATTAATCGACACAGTGACATAACTTAATTCGCAACACGAGTGAGCACGAAGCATAGCACAAAATCCTAAGAAAACACGTCATAACATGCATAAAACAATACACAACATGGTATAGTACATCACGTTTCATGTATATTTCACAGAAAAATCTTTATTCTTGCTAATTTAATTTGGTAATATACTTTCGTTATGTTGACCAATTTCTATACACTGCGACACACTTAATATCTAAATATATGAAAAATACTTTTTACGGATAATAGAAATTAAGTGTGTCAAAACTACACAATAAGACATCACAGTTATTTTCCTGGCACGACATAACACCATACTCCCTCTAGCACGGGGCATCACAACACACCTTAAACTCTGAGACAGCAAAATACGACACGCAACACGCTAGGCACGTGACTTCATGGGTTGGAATGTGCTTGTCGACACGTTTTACACCTCTACCAACAATGGTTCCTGAGAGAATTCTCATAAATTTTCTGGGTAATTCCTTTAATTTAATAAGTGTAATAATCTAAAATAATATTTACAAACCCAAAATATGCTTATAATAATAAAGTTAAAAAAAGATACTAGAATTCCTAAGGATGAACTTATCAACAAGTGTTACAACTCCGGGACCTTGTACAGAATAATTATACTATATATATAATAAAAAAAGATTAATTATACCGACACATCATCTACGATGTATATATAATTAATCTAACTGATTCATGATCGAATTTTTTTTAGTAATATTCACGCATCTACATCCTCTTTGAGACCACACGCGTGAATTTTCTTCATTATATCCATCCATTGATACTTAGACGTCGCTATGTACTCCTTCAGTAGGCTTAAAACTCCACAGGCGCCACATCCACAATCATAAAGTGTTAAGTAACGAACCTCCAACAAGTCATTTAATTAAAGTCTTTCAAGCAATTCCTATACGATTTTTGGAGCTTCACCGAACTCTTAAGGCTTCAAACAATTTCTTTCCTATCTAGAAATTCGCTAGTTCTTAGGATTCAAACCAACTTAAACCTACCAAGAGAAACACCCAGTCTTATGCATTCAACCAACTTAATGGTCGTCTTACTTATATGAAACTTATGGGTCTTTAACTAATTTAACAGTTCACCTGAGGAACACAAATCTCAGGTCTATAATTAACCTTATTGATCTTATCCGATAAATCACAGCTTTCGAGTGACCAAAATAATTATTGGAGTATGTCCATAAACTAGGTTTATAGTTTCGAGGACTTACCTAGATTACTTTTATTATCGCTTCTGAATCTATGATCGTATACATGATCGCTTGAACGTTACAGTTTGTGCGTTATTACTTCTTTCACCTAGGATGTTTATGTAGGACATTTCGCCATCAATCCTATATTTAGTATTTCCGTTATTTTCTTGATTACTAATTTATCTTTATTTAGAACCCTAGTTATCTTAGGTATCTAGTAGTCTATATAAATATGCATACGATTGTTTTACGGGAATCAATCTTTTATCAAACATATTATTTATCGATCTTATTCTTCATTTCATACGAATACTCTTTATCTTTTCTTTAATCTCTTGATTAATATCGTCAATTCTCATCCCAATCCTTCCTTTCTCATCTCCTGCAATCTCCGTATTACATTCCTCATATTCATACTACATTAGATGCATAATTCCGTTCAAATATCTTATACAACATAATCCGTTGAATGATGAATTTCATGGATTATCTCTTCAAGTCTTCAATCTTCAACGTTTTTAATTTGTTGAGGAAAAAGTTTCTTATAATGCATCGTTTGCTATTAAATTCTTCAAAGTTTTCATACTAGCACTACTGCCGATAAGGTATTTAAACTGACATTGGCAATTCTGTGAGCTTAACATACGAAAAGTTTCACCAAGCGCCAATTTGTGCAGTCTAACTCCATTAAATTTTACTAAATTGTCTAATATATCGAAGTCTATGAGCCTAACTAATCTTGAAAATCGTTATCCCCTTCACGTGTAGTCTTTATGTGTCTAATATGAAGACATTTAATCACATAGTAGGTTTTGGTCATATTGAAGTCCATAGACTTGCTATAACTTTAAAACCAACTTATATAAGGATTTGATAGTCCAAGACTTATCCAACACATGATTTTAGACTACACGAACAATGTGGGACTACGCTCATCATTTTGTACCTTAATATTGGACGGTTGAAAATAATATGTGCAATACTAAGCTCAAATCTAACTGGCTAATGGTTGGAGATCATAGAGCGTGATTAGGAAACGAAAAAAAACCCACGATTTAGAAAAGGTCGTCGATGAATAGGGAACAGAAAAAAAAACACATACAATTTAGAAAATGTTGTGGGTGATTAGGAAACAAAAAAAGACCTACAATCTAGAAAAGGTGGCGTTTACTATGATCTAGAATTGTGAAACAAAGTATAGGGTGAATATTTTTAATTTAAAAAATACGTCCTTTTCCATGTTGAACAATAAATTAATTGATTCGCCAAGACATACATAAAACACTGATATATAGTTAAATCTAAATTGGTTTTGTGTTAGTAATCATCAACTAATAATGCTTAGCTGTTCATCAATACTAGTCACGTGATTCATGTGCTTCATTAGATAATTGCAACGTCGGCACCAATTAGCTTGGTAGCGCATTTCTTGCAGAAGTTCGACAAACTAGTTATTCAGTATCTTGGCAGTCAAGTATACGTATGGTAAATTGTTGGCAGCTAAATTCTTGCGTTAATTTTCCTACGGAGACAGATAGTTACCTTGAAGGAATAATGTCGTACTTGCTAACACCACATCAACTTTTTTCAAATTGTCATATTGTGTTTTAACTCTACTGTCTTTTACCCTTTTTAAAAGGACAAAATGGTCATATTGGTCCCTAGTGATGATGCTCAGCTGCACATGGTTTTACATGAGTGATGCTCCCTGTAGAGATAATCGACCTCCTAGAAAAGAGCTTTACTCCCTGTAGAGATAATCGACCTCTTTGAAAAGAGACTAAAGCTGATGAACTGACCTTATTCAATCATAAGCTTGGGTTAAGTTGACTTAGAACTATAAATTAAGATGGGCAGATGGCCCTGTATTTCTAAAGACTTCCGTCGCGTTAGCTGTTAGTTGTCACTTGTCACCTCGACCTTTTTTTGTGCTAGAAAAACTTCTTGTTTGCAGTGGGTGTGAATCGTGTGATCCACGGCAAATAGTACCATGCACAGATCATTTGCTATTCCGACAAACCACAAAAACTAAATAGTTTTTTGTTCGTTTCCTTCCAACTTATCATTTTTTTAGAAGCTTTAAAGAGTAGCATTAGAGATCAAACAACATAAGGACTGCTAGACTTAAATAGTTCTATTTTTATAATAGTTCGCGAGTACGATATAGACCCACAGTTATGTGTATATATACAAATTCTGCCCCCAGTGCGCAGCACTGGTAATCTCCATTGTAATCAATCGATAACAAAAAAGAGGGCGGCCAGGATGATCAGTACTCGTTTCCTAAACATGACGGTTCTATGAAGGAGGAACTCAACATCAAGAGATCGGAAATTAAAGATGGGTTTACAAGTTCCATAATTCAAGTAAGTAACAACAATGAAAGCAACGACAAGGACAAGACACCATCAGACTTAGCTTTATCGTTATTACTGCACTCCATCAATAATTAGTATGCTGCTGTTGTCTTGTCTGTGATGAACGTAAACTTAAATGTAATCAATATTCATGAAGTAAATCGATATAGTGAAAAAATTGTCAACACTGTTTAAGGGGTTGAAAGAGGTTTTAAAAGCTTTATACAGGACAACTCCGACTTAATTTCTGTAGAGTGTGGCGCAAAATCGGAAGACTAGTATAATTAATCTGCAGTAAATGCGCGAGAAGCACTCTGCAACACTTAGTAGTTAGATTCTTCGAGTAAGAGTAAATCTGGTGTGCAATTAACAGTAGTTTCTTCAAGTAATCTGCAAAATCGGAAGACCAGTATTAGTAATCTGCACTAAATGCGCAAGAAGCACTCCACAACAATTAGATTAACTTACTAGATTCTTCAAGTAAGCATAGGTTACAACAGTTTACCATGTAGTTAGCTTCTTGTTTGGTTATTTTCCAATGAAAGTACAACTACATGCTGGTTTGAAAAATCTTTAGACATTTACCCTCTCTATAGTTGGGAGTGTGATCTCATACATGGATTTATATCTGTAACCTACGTTTTCTCTTTTTCTAATATATCCCGAATTTCCGTAAAGAAAAAGACATTACCACTGTATTATTTTAGCCAGCGACAATTTATACGCGTTTAGTACATTTAGTTACTAACTAAACACTTCCTATATGTTATGTGTACAGTTCTTCTGCAGTACTGTGTAGTGTAATTTCTACTGGGAAACGTACAGTCTTATACGACAAATATAGGGCTTAGAATGGTAATTTATGCCGCTCGGATTGGTTAACTAGTTCAGTCCTAGTACTGTAGCTGGCTAGGTTTGGTTAGTTTGCTCGCCTCAGCCCTAGTACTGTAGCTAGGTAGCCAATAAGTAAAGGAATATGTGAATGACTATAAGAAGAATGAAAGATTGAGGGGCTAACATTGAATTAGTCACGAAAATAAATAAAAATAGTAAGAAAAAAGAGAGTGCGTGTGAAATCTAGTGATAGATTGAGAGTGAAAAAGGTGTACTTGAATGGTGCAGTTAACAGTTAATAACACACTACTTCGTGTGGGGAATAAGGTTAAAAAGTAGAGACAGGCAGGGTTAATAAATTATAAATGGGGAACTAGTTGATCAGTAGGTTTTGGTATTATATATAGTCAGTCTCATGATCAATCCACTAGCTAGTCATTTGTTATTGTTGTTTGTTGTAGTAAATTTTCTGAGGTTTTTGATGTGAGTTGAGGACCACAAGTAAATAGTGCTAGCTTTGACAGAGAAACCCTGCAAAAGAAGATATAAACCAACAGCTAGCTCAGCTCAGCTCAGCCATAAAGAACCAACACCAATTAACTACTCAATCGCAGTACTCACTCTCTCTCTCTCTGCATGTACATGTATCCATCAGTCAACACCAAAGCTTGTAAGTTGCAAAGCAGAGAAAGAAATGACGAGCTCTCTCCTTGGTGGGTCTCTCCATCTCTCTCACGAAGAGAGCCAACTTGAGAGAGAGAGAGATAGGAGGAATAAGAGAGACTAGTGTAGTGTGTGTTTGCAGGGTACAGCTACCTTATCCTTGTGTTTAACTGTAACCTTATACCTGAGTTAGAATGGAAACTAACACCAAATTTATCTCATCACCGCCGATCAATTTATCTCTGTAAATATATTTCTTCCTTTTCAATGCCTCCTTTACCAGGTGGGGATATTATTCAAGGCGGGAACCATATTCACTATTTCCTTGTCCTCTTTGTTAACATCTTTGGGTATAGTTTCTTTTACTAGCCAAACGTAAAAACTGGTTTAGCAATACTCAGTTTGTATTTTAGACTTTGTTTAAAATCTTAATCAATTGGAGCATTGACTACAACTGGGGCCATAAAAATTAATTTCTGTATAATGTAGAAGCTTAAAGAGTTGGTTGTGAATTACTTACGTTCATATTTAAATTCATTTAATCTTATTACAGAACACCATGAAGATTTAACAAACACTGTCATTTTTTAAAGCAAGCAGCAACCAATAATGAAAATAACAGGAGCTAGCTTGAAGGAGCCAGAGAGATAAACTGAAAGAAAATTTGAAAAATAAAATAAAAAATAAAAGACATAAACTGAAACGAAAAAGTGTTGGAAAACGATTAATAAAAAAATAATTTTTTAAAGTTTTAATAAATTTTTTTTTATAATTTATTGTTTTATTTTGTGAATGAAACTTTTTAGTCCCACATCGTGGAGTTTCTAATTTTTAGTAGTTTTAAGAAACTATATAAACCTTTTAGTCCCATATCGGGGAGTTTTTCTTCTTAAGTTGTATTTGTCAATTATATAAAGAAATTCACTACTTTTGTAAAATCTATGGGAAAGGGGTTGCTCTATATTTTAGAGGAACCCCTAAGGGAAAATATTTTATAGCGGTTTTTAAGCATTCGCGATTTTCCTTAACGGTTTTTTCGGAATTGCCAAGCTCAAGTTGAGCATCTACTACATATGCTAGTAGTAGGTGTATTAGGGTGTTTTATCCTGGAGATATCCGTCCTGTGAGGGCTATAGCATCACTCTTGAGTGTAGCCGGACGCTAATGTCTTAAGGACAGCGTGTTGAACACGTGACTCGCTCTATTTTCCAAAGTTTTGCCTTGTTGCTGTTGCGAAGATACGGGGAGCTTGTTCGTTTCGTTAAAGCAATCACTTCCATTATAAAGGAGCTAAGTATTAATAACTTTTGCTTATTTGATTTTTCTTTGTTTTTGATTATTGCACCCAACAATCTTAAGACATTAGCATTTGTAATAATCGAAAACGATTGATTGGTTTGTGAATCATGGATGTTAATTGTGGAGTGAAAAAACAAAAACGAATTTCTGGTCAGCTGTAGAGTTTCAATTTTATCTTTTAATCTAGAAGGAATTTCGATGAACACAACGTAGTAGACATCCTGATAGTTACCCGCGTAAAATTTCAGAATTTTTCGAGTTGTAAAAGTATCTTTCTGATATTTTACAAAACAGAAAAACGTTTCTGAAAAATTCTGACGAGCAAAAAATTGTTGTTAACTAAATTAATTTTTGTGGGGTAACCATGAGTTTTTTGAAACGCTGATTCAAACGAAGTTTGTATATATAGATGTTATCTTCAAAACTCATATTTTACTTTCTGATTTGGAATTGTGATTTGTGAATAAAGGTGTCATCTCCGAGGGACATGGCTAATAGCCGCATGTGGTTGGAAACAAATCTTCCAAAGATGGCAAAGGTGAGAACATCGAACGCAACTCTAAGCATGGTCTTCATGATAAAGGTATATTTCGTAAACCTGAATCCGGAATTACTTTAGTTAAGGGTGAGTGTTATGTTTGTAAAATTCCTGGCCACGCGGCAGTAAATTGTAGACAACATAAAAACCTTAATAAGTAGAAAGTTAATGTTAATTTAGTTGAAACAAACTAGAACGAGTTTGGTGGCATGATGTCGGAAGTTATTTTAATAACCAATGTGAGAGACCAGTAGGTGGACTCTGGAGCCACCAAGAATGTTTGTTGAAACAGAGACCTGTTCACCTCCTATCATAGGATAGGGGATGTCGAGAAACTCTTATTGAGTAACTCATATGCAATAGAGGTTGCATAAAAGGAAAAGGTCGAGCAGAAGCTCATATCTGTAATATTCTCACATTGAATGAAGTTTTCATGTTCCGAGCATATGCGAAAATCTTGTATCTTGTTCTGTTGTAGATGGAAAAATATTTAAGATCTTAATTGAATCTGGAAAACTTGTTGTAACTAGGCAGTGATTTTTTAAGCAAGAGTTATAGGACTTTGGGTCTATATAAGCTTAACGGAAAAACTGATGATGTGAACGTAGTTGATTCTTGTGATATCTTTGTGTGATTGATTGTTTTACGTGGTAGACTTGGAACCGTAAACTTATAAGTCAATGCTTAACTGGCTAGCATAGGCTTCGTACCCAAATTTAGTTTGGATTTTGAACACAAAAGTGAAATCTGTGAAGAATCAAAATATGCTATAAAATCTTTTAGCACAAATGTTCAGAGTAATTCTAAGCCTTTAGAATTAATTCAGTTAGGCCTAGTTGACATGAGTTCAACCCAAAACCACTGTGGTAAAAGATGGTTATAACTTCCGTAGATGATTGTACGAGGTACTATCTTGTATACTTGCTTAGGATAAGGATGACGCCTTAGAAGCCTTAAGATGTATAAACTTGAAGTTGGAAACCAATTAGAAGCCTTGAACATAACAACCGTATCCTTAAGGAGATGATAATTTCCATGTTGATTAGTTCAGGATTACCTGCGGCCTTGTGGGGGGAGGCAGTCCTCTTAACTAGTATATCCTGAATAAAGTACCCTTTTAAGAATCAGATGAAACTCCATATGGTTTATGGAACGGTAGATGACCTTCTTATGAATGTGTCAAAGTGTGGGGGCGTTTGACTAAGATTGTAATTCCTCTTCCTAAAAGAACTAGATTGAAACCAAAAATGTTGATTGTGTTTTCGTATAGGGTATATTGAGTATACTTCTACAAATAGATTTTTGGTTGTGTGTTCTGATTTTTTCTGACATTGGTGTGAATATTATTACGGAATCTAGGGATGCTGAGTTCTTTGAACATGTTTATTCTAAACCTGTACCTCATTAGAGATGTGTTGTTGATCCCCTAGATTTATTTCAAATAGTCAGAACTTATTTTAAAGGAAGATGAAGTTGATGTTGAGCCTAAGAGAAGTAAAATAATTAGACTTGAGACTTCTTATGAAACCGACTTCATAACATGCCTAGCTTAGTCTGAGCCACAGACTTGTAAAGAAGCCTTGATATCTACTGAAACCCCATTCTGGTAAGAAGCTTCATTTAGTGAAATGGACTCAGTCCGTTGGAACCAGACTTGGGAGCTTGCTAGTTTACCTCCAGGTTGTAAGACCATGGGATGTAAATGAGTCTTTAAGAGGAAACGATAGGTAGATGAAACTGTGGAAAAATATTAAGCTAAGTTGGTAGCTAAAGGCTATAAACTAAAAGAAGGTGTAGATTTCCTTGATTCTAATTCAATTGTGACGGAAATTACTTCCGTTGAGATACTAATTGTTATTGCTGCCATAAAGAACATCAGATGGATGTTAAGACAGCTTTTTCTAAAACCGTGAATTAGGTAAAGAAATTTACATAGATCAACCTGAAGACTTTGTAGTGAAAGGTTGTGAATACAAAGTTTGTAATTTGAAAAATCTTTGTATGGTTTTCAAATAAGCACGTAAACAGTGACATGGAAAATTTAATCATGTGATAATGGATAGTGGATTTAAATTAATGAATCTGACAAGTATTTACAAGTAACTTGTTAAGGATGTCTGTGTAATTGTATGCTTGTATGTTGATGATATGCTTGATACAAACATAGATGTGATCAATTCCACTAAAAACATGCACTGAATGAGAACATTGACTTGAAAGACTTGGGCCCTTTTGATGTAATCTTAGGGATGAGGATTAGAAGATAATCAAACATTTATAAGTCTTAGTCGTTCTCATTATGTTGAGTTGTGCTTAAGAGATACAATCAGTCTGATTGTAAACCTGCTTGTACTTCGTACGATTATTCTTGTAGTCTCAAGAAAAATAAGGGTAGTGGAGTATCTTAACTTGAATACTCAAAAGTTATAGGATGTCTGATGAATTTAATGAACTGTAAGAGTCCAGACATTGCCTATATTGTGAGTAAGTTAAGTGGATATAATTGTAGTCCAGAGCAAGAGAATTCAGATGCACTGAGTAGAGTATTATGGTACCTAAAATACTCTTTTGATTTATGAAAGGTATCTTGTTGTCCTTGGGACTTTATGATGCAAACTGGATAGTTGACTCAGAGGAGTCTAAGTCTACGAGTGGATATGGTTTCACTCTAACATGTGGGTTTGTTGTTGGAAGATTTCCAAACAAACATATCGCTCAATTCATTATGGAATCTGAGAGTATTGCGTTAGATAAAGCATGAGAGGGGGCCGAGTGCCTAAGATGCTTTTTAGAAGACATTCCTCTTTGGCATAGGCCTGTGCCAGCTATATCTATACATTGTGTTAGCCAAGCTATAATAGTTAAATCTAAGAAACAACTAATCTCAATCGGCGTTATTTCCATTGATTGGATAAAGTCCAAGGAGAATATCGCGCAATCTTTGACGAAAGGTTTGTACAAAGAGATAGTTAAAAATGCATCGAGGGGGTTGGGGCTTAAGCTCATATATTAAACTTGCCATGAAGGATACTCAACCTTGCTGACTGGAGATCCCATGATCAAGGTTTCGAATGAGACAACTAATTTGTGGTGGGTAAAGGTAAACACTATCAGAGATTTTCATTCTCTGCCCCTTCCCTATGGTGTAGACGTGATAGTGTGACTGCATGTGGAGGATGACTTTTTAATAAGTCTTAATGAGTTCTATAGTTTCAATTTAAGATTGAAGTGGGGTGTAGCAGTAACACTCTTTATAGAAACTCACCTATCTGAATGAGGAAGTGGGTCGCTTCCTGTGAGAATATGAGCTGATTCTCTAGAGCATTCTGAGAAACAGGATACGTCCAGGGCCAAAACGGACAAAACGGCACGAGCTTGGCAGCAATCTTGGAGATATCACCCGTGGTTGTTATCACGAATTACATCAAATGCTAGCAGTTCAAGACATAGTTCACTGTCTCTAGCAAGTAATTCTGGTAATATCTCACTAAGCAAAGGTTCAAGACCTCATGGACACCTCTGCCTAAAATGGTATTTCCTGCGTTTTTTATGTGATTTTCATTTTGATGGTTTTGGTATTACTGGAACTTAGGACCTAAAGGTCACTAAGGGTTCACTAGTTCATGCTTTTTCACTTTGGTGAAAGATACCTATAGTCTCACCTTGTGAGAACTAAAGATGAAAGCTCTCAATACTATTATGATTTATGCAATCCATAGTATGACCCTGGGGTCAACACACTTTTGTGTGAGGGAGAGGACGTAGAAATGACTAGTATGATTTCAACACTTGCACGATCAGTCTGTTTGGATCGTGAGGTTGGGATGTTTATTTACCAACATCTATCTGTGTTTTCATGTTTTACTGAGTTTTCATTCATGTGGGGGATTGTTGGAAAACGATTAATAAAAAAATAATTTTTTAAAGTTTTAATAAAAAAAATTTATAATTTATTGTTTTATTTTGTGAATGAAACTTTTTAGTCCCACATCGTGGAGTTTCCAATTTTTAGTAGTTTTAAGAAACTATATAAACCTTTTAGTCCCACATCGGGGAGTTTTTCTTCTTAAGTTGTATTTGTCAATTATATAAAGAAATTCACTACTTTTGTAAAATCTATGGGAAAGGGGTTGCTCTATATTTTAGAGGGACCCCTAAGGGAAAATATTTTATAGCGGTTTTTAAGCATTCGCGATTTTCCTTAACGGTTTTTTCGGAGTTGCCAAGCTCAAGTTGAGCATCTACTACATATGCTAGTAGTAGGTGTATTAGGGTGTTTTATCCTGGAGATATCCGTCCTGTGAGGGCTATAGCATCACTCTTGAGTGTAGCCGGATGCTAATGTCTTAAGGACAGCGTGTTGAACACGTGACTCGCTCTATTTTTCAAAGTTTTACCTTGTTGCTGTTGCGAAGATACGGGGAGCTTGTTCGTTTCGTTAAAACAATCACTTCCATTATGAAGGAGCTAAGTATTAATAACTTTTGCTTATTTGATTTTTCTTTGTTTTTGATTATTGCACCCAACAAAAAGCAGTACAATGAATGAATGAATGAGTTCATTGAAATGAAATGAAAATGTCGTAGCTAGAGAAACTTAAAGGAAGGAAAAAGAAAGAAAGCAAGGCGATGTTGGTACTTGAGAAGCCATAAGCCTCTCTTCAACTCACTTGGTGGCCCTTGTCAGAACTCCATGGGGTCATCACCTCAAATTGTCCACAACTCACCTCTCTCTCTTCTTGGTCCCACCTCACCACACACCACTTCTATTCCTAAAAAGTAGAAATCTTTAGTTACTCTCTCATTCATCTATCCATTAAATAATCCCATTATATTAGTATTTCTTCATGACTTACTCCACTGTCCATTCTTTCCTCCCTTTGGAGCCCTAAACTGCATCCTTCTCCTCTGATCTTCTTCTTGCTTTAAAGATCAAACTCGAGCTCCATGGAAAAAACAAATCATCAGAGTAGCAGTAGAGAAACACATGATTTTATGAGTGTAGACTCTTTTTCACAATTGCCTTTTATTCGTCCTGCTCCATCTGTTCCGCTGAAGGGAAATAATAATAATCCTCCGGTTCGTCTTTTTGGTATAGAATTTGGAACTGGAGATAAAACTACTACTACTCCGATAACTGAAGAATCTGACCATTCAATTACTGGTGGTAACAGGAGCATAATCGTCGACCATACAAAAGATAACAACAACAACAACGAAAGCAGCAACAACGCCGACAGTAATCGTAAGTTCGAATGCCATTATTGTTGCAGGAACTTTCCTACTTCACAAGCTTTGGGAGGCCATCAGAACGCACATAAACGTGAACGTCAACATGCTAAACGTGCACACCTGCAATCTACCATGGCGCACAGTAATGTCATCCCTGACGGTCATCTTTACGGCCTCGTAAATTATCATCGGCTTGGTCATAACTCCACCACAATCCCAGCTTACCCTTCTTGGAATTACAGTACCATCACAAACAACGACCATAACAATAGCAACACCAATAATAAGTTTTATGGGTTTTCCTCGTCTTCTTCCTCTCATCATCATCATCAGAGCAGTACAAGTAGACCTATTAATGGAAGTCCATTAGCTCTATATAGAACCCAGGCAGCTCATCATAACAATGATCAAGTTTTTAATAGAGATCGTTCTTCTTCTTCTTCCTCTTCCTCCATGCTTAATCCTTTGCCGTTATTTGCCAGTGATCATCATGATTTGAGATCGACGGTTCATTTAAACGGGTCTAGCTTGCCAAATCGACATTACGAATCCAAGAACAACATACATGAGCACGTGAGTTTGGATCTTCGTTTGTAATTTGCTTAATTAATTAGCTATCAATCATCATATATAGTTATATATAAATATATATTATTTTATTAGTTCCTCAATCAAAAACAAAAAAAAAGTTAGTAATTTTGTTTGATTACTGGTCTCATATCATGAGGTAATTCTAATTAAGGATAAACCTTGGTTTGTTAATTTATTCGGAGAGATCAACGGAGTACTTACTCTCTCTTCATCGTTAAATTTAATTTAGTCTGAATTAACATAATAAATAAATGAGATATTTCTTCTTCTTACGTACATTTTGTTCTATATATGTTTGGATGCCATTATATAGCAGAGTTTGAAATACCAACATGCATATTAAATTTACATCCAATATCATACAGTAAGCTGTTTGTATCTTGCTAAGAACTACTGAGTAAGATATTCAGGGTGAATATGTTTTTTTGTTAAGACTTTTATTTTTGGGGAAGTTAAGGTGAATAGTATTCCAAATTTAATACTTGAGGTAAGTTAGTACGATGAGGCATGAGAGTCTGGTGCAGAAGAATCCAATAATAGTATTCCTTAAATTACCCGTAGTGGTAGTAGTCATTACATCTTGCTAAGGCTCGACCAAAATGCGTAACAAGATAGGAATGAAAAATAATTAAAGCTCTACTCAAATAATAGAAGATTAGAGTCATTAGACCCAACGTGCTATGATCATTGATTTGTTTGATCAAAATACCAATCTTTGTTGTTAAAAAAAACTGTTAGTATGACGAGTATGTCATTACTGACTATGGAATTATTGACTCCTTCGCAAACTCTTAAAGCCCTCTGTAAGATTTTGATAAAAACTGAACAGCCAGAAGAGACATTAACAATGTATAATTCAGTTGATATTATAATTTCTAGCTCATAATTTACAAGCATGTAACTTGTTTATTGAAGATGACATACCATAGATTATTAGGGAATGGTGGTTCATATAATTAACCATTGGTTACCTTGATGATTTTAAGCTAAACATTAATTGACTGGGTTAATAACCTAAATCTAAGAGGCCTATGATTATGAGCTATTGGGGTAAGTGTTTGTGAAAACTGATGTGAGACCCATTTTATCAGATTTCTCCACTATGAAACCCAGGGGAAAATTTTTTCACTCGGGCACCCATTTTCTATAAGAAATTTTTTCGGACACCTAGATTTTTTAAAATTAGTTTTCTCCTCTCGCTTCTCTTCGTCCGGTCTTTTATTTTTTTTGTGATTTCTTTCTTCCTTCATCTTCTCTGTTTTTAATCAAGGAATAAGGTGTTTATTAGATCAACTTTCAGTCGTTTAGAAGAAGATTGCTACTGTTACTCTGAACATAATATTGATTCGAGATCTGAGAAGAAGGAAGGGAGGATTAATTTGTTGCTTCTGGTGACGATTCAGATGGAGTTTTGTTGTGGATAAAGGAGATGTGAATGGGTTTTGCTCAGTTGAAGAGTCAACATCTGTAGATGGTGGAATTGGTTGTGACAGGGATTTCAATAAATTAGAGTTTTTGTAATGGTTCGTTTGAATTGATGAATGAAGAGATTAAGAGGGATACTGATGGTTTTGAGCAGATGGGTTTGAAGCATTTGAAGAAGAAATCGGGTATTGGCACGGAGTCAGGAATCCACGTTTGGGTATACATGTCTTTTAAAAATTCGACTCATCTTCTCCGTCTCTTCAATTCATCTGAGTTTGTGTTTAGGGGATTAGAGTTGTTCTTTCTTCGTTGAACAGCTCGTATCTTAATATCCTTGAATGCATTATCATAGATACTTGCAAGCATATCATTTCTATACCTTACTTTTCATATATTGAATTAAATTAAGTGATCTAATTCTTGATGGACCTGCAGATATCAGACTGGAGCACTAACACCAATAATTCGGTGGCTCTCACGAGGCATGAACAGAGCAGGGCCTCCACAAAGGCCAGCTGTTAGGGCTGAAAATGCTCCTGTTGATGCTGTTAGAGCAGAGGATGAAAATGCTTCCTAGCCATGTATTGTTCTCCAGTATGCTTATGTATACTAAATACATGCATACATTTGTGAGGAGCCGTACATGATGCTCAAATTTTAGGACCAACTACAGGATCCAATCCGTAGTTCGAGGAAACTGACCCCCTATCGTGGTTGCCTTATCGAACTAGAACATCTCAAGGCTCCTATTTGATCTCACATTATCTGTCAGTTTTGTTCTTGTGCAGTCATACTCCAGCAAGTTCATGGTTCAACATCTCAAAATAAACTACCAAACCAGTGTATTAGTAACCACAAGAGTTATTTCAAAGATTGATTAGCTCAATCTTTAACGATATTTATGACCCCTTCTCTCTGTCTTTTTTTCTTTCCAATTTATGGTTTTTCACTACCTTAAAAGTTGAGCAATGTTTGGTCATATATGGATCAATCTTTGATTGAGTTAAATTTTTCTTGGATCACTGCTGTATAAGCTATTGCCCAAGCAAAAAAAGATGGATGCTGCCGACAGTTCGCCCAAGCAAATTTGGCGAAGTTTGTCGAGTAGACTTTCGCAACACGGGTATATTCAGGGTTTATTTCTTTTGTGGTGTAAATTAGGGTTTGGACATTGAGCATGTTTTTGTTTGTAATCCCTAATTTAAAAGATACATGCAATTGAACTGAAATATCTCTTCGATGGATGGGATGTGATGCCATTTCAACCGAAGGAACAGGCATTCGAACCTTATTTGTAACTCGCCCGGATCGGAAAAGCATGACAAAGTGAAAAATAGGATCACAGTTAAACACAGAACAAGGAAAAATGACGGTGTGGTTTTGATGCTGCTAATCTTAGCAGCCATGACTTTATTTCTTGACCACAATTTGTCCTGCTTGATCGAAGTGTTTATGTATGCTGCTTGTAACGTTATTTATATTGAAAAATTAAGCTCTTTTACCAGATGTTGTTAACAGTGGTTGGAGATCGACAAAAAGTTATTCTGCAGGTGTTATCCTTCTAACACGTTATGTAGTGTTTTTTTTTTTTTTTTGCATAACTTGTTATGCAGTACAGAGAATGATTGCATAACACCTTATGCAGCTACTTTTTGTTAGTATTGAAACCAACAAAAAAGAAAGGTTGCATAACACGTTATGCACCTATAATAATATCTGCATAACATGTTATGCAGTCGAGAAAATGGATGCATAACCTGTTATGCATCCGAAAATATGACTGCATAATGCGTTATGCATCGAGAAAATTGTTGCATAATCTTTTATGCATCGAGAAAATTGTTGCATAATCTTTTATGCATCGAGAAATATGGATGCACATTGCATTATGCATCAAATTTTTTTATGTACGCACTAAAATCAACCAAAACAATGGTTACATAACGTGTTATAGATGCAAAACTTTGTTATCCAAATGCATAATTTGTTATGCAGTGGAGAAAATGGTTGCATAATTCGTTATGCGTCTGCGGAATGTGTTATGCATATTTTTTGGTGGCTGCATAATGGTTATGTATGAAGTTTTCGAAAATTTTGCCTAAAATGATGATCACCTCCGATTTTTTCGTGAAAAACAAAATTTTGATATTCTTGTTTGTACTCGTTGCGTAGCTCTCTTAAAAAGATTTCCAATAATATAAAATTTGTGAAATTCCAATGCATGGATTTTTAGATATGTTATATCCAAGTTGTGTTGCCAATTATACCCCTGATGCATAACATGTCATGCGGATGCATAATCCGTCATACATACATTTTTAATAATTTCATATAATTATGAATGTCACGGTATCTAAAATTAATTGTGGACCTGACAGCGAGAATATTATTTTTTTTGGGCCTGTGCCTAATTTTCCTTTGTTGTGCTTTGCTTGCATCTAGTCGTTTTCGGTTATATTTATTAGCATCTGCAGCTCCATCCATAATACTCGTAACCGGATAAAAACTATTGGAAGCATCATGACTTCTTTAATATAAACACAATAGGGATAAACTTTTCATTTAGCATTCTTTCTTTTCATTAGGGGGATCCGTATTATCAATATTAATTATCCTAAACTAAATCTCCATGCCCACAAATTTAGCATTCTCTGTTTTTCTTCTTTAGTAAAGTTCAAAAACTTACATAAGTAACATAAACCTTTTGATAATTTTCTATCTCAAATATAGTAAATTTGCACATACACTAATTTGCAAAAATGGTGTTACTGGCTGCCCAAATAACCACACAGAGAGGCAAAACTTTGTTCTTAAGTAAGATGAAAATGAGGCTGTTAAACGAATTATTCTTAATTAAAGTGACATCATGATTTAACAGTTCCTTAGAGCAACTGCAGTGGACGAGCAAACCTATAATTATGGTTCAGGGACGAGACGCAACGGGACGGAGTAAAGACTAAAATCTGGACCAAAACCAAATTCCAGACCATATTTGGTCTGGGACCAAGACCAAAACTATATATAGTGGAGCGGAGGTATAATCACCGTTTGGCATCGGGCGTGTGTATAATCTACGCCTGTTGTGAAACGTACGTAAAGTCACCGCCCCATAAAGAGGCGTGTATATAAGTTACGCCCGGTTCAGGCGTTGATAAAATGTTCGCTCGTTGGGACGTTGCTAAAGTTTACGCCCCACGTCAGGCGTTCATAAAATTAACGCCCCATTCAGACGAAGATTATACAAACGCCCCAGCCCGGCGTTGATATTCTTAACGCCCCACGCCAGGCGTATATATAGTTAACGCCCAACGCCAGGCGTTTATATAGTTAACGCCCCAGACAGGCGTTGATATAATTAACGCCCCCCTCCAGGCGTTTATATAGTTAACGCCCCAGCCAGGCGTTGATATAATTAACGCCCCACGCCAGGCGTTTATATAGTTAACGCCCCATCCCGGCGTTGATATAGTTAACGCCCCACTCCAGGCGTTTATATAGTTAACGCCCCAAGCTTGAGTTTAAAAAAAAAAATACTTAGACAAAATTGATTTTGAAATTTTTTTATACCGTTGGTAATTCGAACGTTGAAGAAAATGGAACGTTGGATAATTTGGAACGTTGGAAAGTTTGGAAGACATTTCGGAACGTTGAAAATTTCGGAAGAAACACCTATATATACACATGAGATCCTGTGACATTTTCCCACGACTAAATACTTCAAACTATCCACACCAATAAGAAGAAATATTGTTTCTGCTTTCAAATCAGTTGGAAAATTTTCACGGATTCGCTTACAATGGCACCAAGAGTAGCACGAGGTCCAAATTTTACGACAATCGAAGATGTAACAATGTGTAAAATTCATTTATCTATATCTCAAGATTCTAGTGTTGGAACTGATCAATCAGAGGCGACGTTGTGGACTCGTATCAAGGATGATATTGAACTTCATTTACCTAATAATCCAGAGCGGTCTTGGAGTTCTTGGCAAAAACGATATCAGGGAATAAGTAAAGATGTGGCGTTATTTTCGGCAAAAGAGGCAGAAGTTGAAGGTGAATATCATACTGGATGGGGTCCTGAAAAGAAGGTAAGCATTCTTGATTTTTCGAACAATTGTTTTCTAATATTTAATAAGCGCCCATGTACTTAAGTGTTTTTAAAAACATTAACAGCTTGAAGAAGTTAACAAGAGGTTCAAGGAATGCAACGATGGGAAAAAATTTAAGCACGAAGAGTGCTACCCAGTTGTGTTAGAAAATATAAAATATAATCGACGATCGACTTTTGTATTCGATACGACGCATGATTTGGACACTTATGAGAATAACGAGGAAGATGATGAAGGACCGCAAACAACAACTCAAGGAGAGACCGGTAACGACACAGATGGGGGAGACATAGAGAACACATATCTTCGTAAGATGGGGAAAAAACAGCAAAAAGATTGAAGAAGACAGGGAGAGAGAAATCCAGTCACCAAGAGAAATTGATGGGAATAATTATTAAAGAACAAAAAAATTTCAATACTCATTACCAAGCACAATCAAGATTCAAGATGGAACAAAGAGCAGCAGAGTTTGCAGCAAAACAAGCTGAACATGCGGCAAAAATAGCCAAGCAAGCTGAAGACGAAGAATTTCGCATCATTATGATGGATCTTGAAAAAATGGAACATGTACAACAAGAGTACTTCCGACTTCGCAGGGCGGACATAGTTCGGAATAAAAGAAACCAATCTTAACACAAAGGCGAAATAGTTCAAACCTTAATTATTTCTCCTATTTAGTGATTAGTAGTATTATTAGTATTATTATTTTTAAATTTCTTATTATCTGAACAATTAGCATTATTATTATGTAATTTTTGGATTTTAAATTTACTTCCCGTTGATTTGAATTAAATTTCTACTTTTTTGAAACATACGACCTTAATTAAAACTTGAGGATGTTTACATACAAAGAGATATATAGAAAGGAAATGACAAACGACAATTTTTAATTCCCATATTCTGCCCATATATATTCGATCAAGTCATCACGCAAGCGAATATGTGCATCTTTGTTACGCATTGCACGTCGGCGTTGCTGAGCTCTAATTTGGGAAAACTCGTCATTATTGCCTCTTAATATATTAATCGGTGCTGCGTTGCTACGTTGTTCATAAACATGTGGCCAGTCACCGGGTAGACGCTCATCCTCGACTATCATATTATGTAAGATAATATAAGTTTTCATGATATAGGCAAGCACATCTGGATTCCACATTCTTGCAGGTTGTTTGATGATTCCAAATTGTTGTTGAAGTACACCAAATCCCCGTTCAACATATTTTCTTGCACCCTCTTGCATCGATGAAAATATTTCCTTTTTCCTACCAACCGGATGTTTAATGGCCATAATAATAGTAGGAATCTCTGGGTATATTCCATCACCTAGATAATACGGCATATCATATGAATGTCCGTTCACCTCATAGCTCACCGGCGGTGCTTTTCCTGTTACAAGACTTCGAAAAACATATCAACGGTTCATAACATTAATATCGTTGTTAGAACCGGGCATACCAAAAAAAGCATGCCAAAACCATAGGTCATACGACACCACTGCCTCCAACACGATACTTTCTCTCCCTTTATACGCGGTGTAAGCCCCAGATTCTGCCGACGGACATTTATCCCATTTCCAATGCATGCAATCTAGACTACCCAGCATCCCAGGAAATCCCCGGTCTTTGTTTTGCTTGAGCAACAGTTCAATATCACCAGCCGTTGGTTCACGAAAATATTCTTTCCCATACACATTCACAATCGTCTTACAGAACCTACGAGTAGCTTCCAGCACAATTGTTTCTCCTATGCGTAAGTACTCGTCTATTGCATCTGCCGCACATCCGTAAGCTAACATTCGTACTGCTGCTGTTACTTTTTGATGAGGGTTTAATCCTAAAACTCCACAAGCATCGGGTTTTTGAACAAAATATCTGTTTGCATTGGTAACACCTTCCACTATCCGGTTAAACAATTGTCGACGCATTCTAAATCTTCTGCGAAAAACATTGGGTGGTTGGTTTGGGTACGGAGAGAAATAGTCGTTCCATAGAAGTTCAGCCCCTGACTCACGATCTCTTGGTATTCTGATACGAGTTTGAGGCCATTTTGAATTTGTAACAAGGACTCCCAAACTAATGGCCATGTTATTTTGTATAATTGCTATTGCATCATCATCCGAGGAATAAAAACTACTATTAGAAGAAGAAGATGAAGAAGAAACAGAAAAGCAATAATGAGCGGTTTTCTCATAGTGTTCCATTACTATATGAAGCAGAAGAGATGTATTGTTATTCATATATTGAGTGAAACCAGTCTTTAATTTATAACCCATTTTCAAGAGCATTAAAAAAACCAAAAATAGATATTTTTTTGGGTTCACGCAGATGTGTTTTCCAAAAAAGATAAAGTGTTTGTCAGTGACCTGATATGACAATACTATATATGATTAGACTATACTATATATGATATGACTATACTATATAAGATAAGAAAAGATAACTCCAAAGACAGGTCATCTAAATAGTCATAACAAATTAACCCTTCATATTATCATTATCCGAAGTGGACGATCTTGGTGCCACAAAAGGCATGTGCGTTCTCGGATTGGTATTGACTGAGGACATTGTTGAAGCTGATCCTTGATTCATACCACTCCAAACTTGTGATGGCAGGGTTTGGGAAAAGGAACCGTATCCAAGCTGAGGTTGGACAGTGTGCGGCATACGGAAAAGAGATAGTTGTTGCTGCAAATCAACGTTCGCATTATTTAGCCTTTGTATTTCTGCTTCTTTCGACATAATAACGTCCATCCTCTCCTTCGTTTGTTTTAATGTAAATTCGCGAAATTGTTGATTAAAATCAGCATTTTCTTGAAATAATGTGTAAGCTTCATGCTGTCAAGAAAAAATAAAATATATAAGTACAAATATACCAACAAAAATCGAACGTACAATAAAAAGTCGAAAGTACACTTACGTGGGATAATAGATGTGGAGGAGGGATATGTACATGTTCAACAGGTTGTTCAATTGGGACCGTATACAAGTCACCGACATACCCATATGTTTGGGCTTCCCAAATAGGATGAGTCACGTAATCTTTGGAGTTGGTTACCATTGTCCAGTATTGTAAATATATATCATAATCTTAACACTTGCACTATCTCTGTTGCATCGACCAAACCTTCTTTTTTTAGGCGTTCGGCTTGAATATTGCCAATATCCCCTATACTCTGTGTGTAGTCTTATAGGAACAACGAAAGTACAATGGTTTTGGCCGCCAACACCTTTCACCAAGATACATGTTGTGCTGTACAGTTAGAAAGGGAATAAGAATTTAGTAAGTATGTTATATAGGAAAAAAGTATGTTATATAGTAAGTATGTTATATAGAAAAAAGTATGTTATATAATAAAATTTACAAATTAACTCACAATGCCCATGTAAGAAAATATATATCTCGAGTCTGATAGCCGCGTAGCCGTGCATCCCATATCAGATGCAAGAACTTCTCTGTATGATTCCCATGGGCGCCATGTCACTTGTTCACAGTAAGCTTACTTAGTAAATCCCTACAACGGAAAATATCATTTGTATTCTTCGGTACATTCCATTTAGAAGATACGGGCCATTTTTGTTCTGTACTCCGCCTCTGGGATTTCTGGTCGACATATGCCCAGGTATTCATACCCCCAAAACTACTCCATCAAAATAATTAGCCAATTTAATAACTTAGCAACAAAATAAACAATGAGAGGAAAATAACTAGATTGAAAGAATACCTCTAATACTTGGAATGGACCACATAGTGCCTTCTGTCTCCTCCCAGATAAACGGAGTGCCGCATACAATTTCGAAAACGCAGCACCACCCCAGTCATACGTGGATACTACATCAAGATTTTCAAAAGCAGCTAACCATCCAGCATCAATATAAGTCTTTGCATTAGAAAAGAAAAAATGTCCCAAAACATACATGAAAAAGGCAATTGCTACTCTATGAGCAAGGGTGCTATCATTTTCACACCGCAACCAACTTGTCTTCGAAGAAATATGACCTTAAATATTTAATTGTAATTGAATTTGAAACCCACGACGGTGCTTTTGGACAGAGCGTGACATCTTGGATATCCGGAAAGATATGCTCACGAACATGTTCAAATTGGTACTTCCCGAATCATAAGGAACATCAGGCCCATCACCGCGATACTCAGTCCAGTCAACATGAGCCAATCTAGGGGGTGAATCCCATCTCACCAAATGGGAAGTGAAAAGTGTTTGTTGTATCCCAAAACCGCTCAGCAATATAATCAACCATTGAATGGTTGGTTTCGCTACATTGTATGTCCAGTAAATTTTGCCATCCCGCTTTTTCAATAATATATTTAGCTCTAGGACAGTGTTGTGAAATAGTTTGATAGTGATGAATTACCGATGCCAAAGATCCACGATGTTGATACTTCAATTTGTGCTCCCCTGTAAATGTGATGTCCGTAGTAGCGTGCGGTTTATCATCTTGCAGTATAGGAAACCTCCCTAACCGGGAATATCAACCTCCTTAATTGTACCAGTAGCGATTAAGTTATAATCCTCTTCGGCTACAGATTTTTGTTTCTTGTTCGTCTTCATGCGACCATTGAAACGCGCTGTGAATTTGTTCAACATCTGTGCACACACAATATAGATGCAGTTACATTATTAAAAGACCAACCCTCATTAACGAATATTTTTATTAGTCCATCACCATTTATATTCCAAATACTATAAATCCTTAACACAAACCATATCAATTCCAAATTCTATAATTCCAGAAACACAAATTAAATCGTCACCGATGCATTTCCAAAATCATTACAAGATTCCACAACCCAATTTAATCACTTCAAGATTCCATAAAAATCACTAAAAATCAATTCCATACTCACGCAATTAGCTCTTCTACATATGTAACTCCCAAAATTTACATAACTACAATTTACATAACTAAAATTAATCACCTCAAAATTCAATAAAAAACAATACAAATTCAATTATTGGTAACCATATTCACATACAACATGCAGAAAACCAATAATTAATCCAATAATTTACATAACTACAATAATTTATATTAATTTAAAATTAATCCAATAATTTTAAAATTAATCCAATAATTTACATAACTACAATTATTGATAACCATATTCACTAAAATTAATTACCAACAGACAACATGAAGAAAAACAATAAAAGGAAGCTCTCAATTGAAATAGGTTGATTGAAACAGATGAAGGGTGAGAACTATTTCCCACATAATCTACATAACCACGGATGTTTACAATACCCAAAAATTATAAATCAAATTTTTACAATACCACTGTGGAAGCTCTAATAAATTTTAGTGAATAGATTATAAATCAAATAAAAATTTACAATACCCACAAATCAAATTTTTACAATACCCACAAATAAATTTTTACAATACCACTGTGGAAGCTCTAATAAATCTAACTATTTTAAAAAAAAAATTAACCAAATTTACATAAGCATCAAATATGGTTTTTTTCACATACATATTAATCTCTAAAAAAAAACATAAAACACACATACCCAATTAAATTTAACCAATTTCATATTCATATTTGTTCGTTAAAACCAAATTTTAGATAAACTAATTTTAACAAATAAAACCCTAAATAAATTATACAACAATATGGATAAAACAAAAGAGATTAAGAAAAAAAAAACATACCTCTTTTGTAACCCGGGTTCATCAAGTATCTCGTTTTTTTCTTTTCTTTTACTGCTCGTTACTGTGATGTTTTTGTTTAGAAGCTGTGTTTGTGGGCGGTAGAAACAAAGAGGAGGTAGAAAAGAAAAGAAGAAGACGGAGAAGATTAGGGTAAAGGGAAAGTGAACACGTGGGCTATACGTGGTGGTTAGAGATTGTCCGGGCTTTAATGCCACACGTGCTAGATACGTGTGTTAATAGAAGTCCAACACTATACGTACGCCTGCCATGAGGCGTTGATTCCTTCATTCGCCTGAGTGAAACCAAGCGTTGATTATACGTACGCCTGAGAGAAGAGGAGGCGTTGATTATACGTACGCCCCACGTCAGGCGTTGATTATACGTTCGCCTCAAACATGCGTTGATTATAATTACGCCTCAAAACAGGCGTTGATTATACGTTCGCCTCAAACAGGCGTTGATTATACGTACGCCTCAAAACAGGCGTTGATTATACGTTCGCCTGAAACAGGCGTTGATTATACGTCCGCCTCAAAACAGGCGTTGATTATACAAACGCTTCATTCAAGCGTTGATTATACGTTCGCCACACCAGGCGTAGATTATACAAACGCCCCTTCTCCGAGCGTGAAATATATGTACACCCCACAACAAGCGTATTCTTTACCAACGCCCCACAACCAGCGTTAACTATATCTCCGCCCGGCCCAAACGAAGATTATACCAACACTCCACATGCAAGTGTGGATTATACATCCGCCCGACTAAATATACTCCACTGCCTTAACGTGACACTACAGACTAAACTCAAATTTGATCGTTTGTTTTGGTCTTTGATCTTTGGTTTTGATCGTACCACTGTGGACGCTCTTAAAGATCAAAAGTACTCTTCCATAGGAATAAGTGACACACCATCTGCAAGCTAAAAGAAAGAAAAAGGAAAAAAGTGATTATCATATCAGTTAGGTAAAGTTCTGTTTTTAACCAAACAGAGAAACTATTCCTTTCAGATATTAACAACAACCCTAGTAAGAAGAATATTAAGAAAGTTTTGTTTTGTTTTAGGGTTTCAGTTTTTGTTTCCAAGTCATAAAAATAGTTATATACAAAATAATTGGACACTACTATTAAGAGATAACTGAATAACTTTTGGGAAACAATTGATGATTCCATTTCTTGATTATATAAATACCATAAATCACTGTATAGTGAATGCTTTGGTTTAAACTGACTACATCATGTTGAATAAAGCCACATTCTTTCGTTTTCTAACTTAGTAAGTGAAAAGCTATAGCTAGCTAAGCTGTGGTTGGGATTTTTCCTCATTTTTATTTTCTCCAACTACAAATTGACATCCAAGGGACCCACTTATCAATGCCTGTGATGGAAAAGTTTTTTAAGGATTTTGTGACGGGCGGTTCTTTTGCACCGGATATTTATCAGGATCCTCTAAAAAATTTTTTTTGGAAATGATCATTAATTATAGAAGCCGTTCTAGTTATTAGACTCACACTTTTTATTTTTCATTCTATCCGGATCTTTATCTTTTAAATTTGTGGTAATTTTTTTGATTTTGAAAAAAATGGTGAATCCACTCGACTAACTTTTTTTTTTTTTTTTTTGATCGGCTTCCACTCGACTTACTTCTAGAGAAAATTAGACTAGTTTCAAAGAAGTAATGAAAAAAACAACACGAAGAAAGAAGTAATGAAAAAACAGTTCGAAGAAAGAATTGCAACAAAAAAGAGCCGCATAAAAGAAGAAATTCTGCTGATACATTAATTAATTTAGAAAAATGAACCGCTATATATAGAAATACACCTAACTATTAAATAAATAGTTCATCCAGCAAAATGAAATGCTATTCCGCAATTAAATTATTTTAGCTGTTCATTTTTGTTAATAAACTGCGGTTCTACCAGGTCAATACGGTAATGAATTACTAGTTCATTTAGCAAAATGGTTTGCCTTTCTACGGTTCAATTATTTTAGAATTTCATTTGGTAAATGAAATGATATTTTTATAATATTAAGTTAAACCGGTGATGAGAAAATTAAAGCTTTGATAAATAATATTTTTATTATTATAAATAGAGAAAGAGGAGAAGAAGACACAAAACAAAGGGAGAAAGAAGAATAGTTCTCATTAGATGTGTGTATAATACAAAGTTTTAAGTCTCTATTTATATAGATAGAGGACTTGGTGCCCAAGGTATGTAAACCCGAATCTTAGACACAAAGGGCATCTTAGTAATTAAACTTTAGGTTTATAACACTTCCCCTGATGACCACTGTGACTAAGTCCATTACAAATATACCAGGAAAACTCAAAAGAGAAAAACCTGAAATTGCATAAGTACGTAAAGACTTGAAAACAGTGTTGAACACGCAAATGTTACCTCGTTAAAATCTTGACAAGGAAAAACCCAGTGGGACAAAACCTTTACGAAGGAAAAAGAGTACAACGTGATTTCCAGCAAAATACCTTTTACTATGATGCTCCCCCTGATAAGTACTTCATTTAAGTCTTGGCTTGCAAATCTTCGAGTCGACACTTCCCAATTTTGATAAACGAATTTCTTGAATGCTGGAGACATCAATGCTTTCGTGAGAAATCTGCCAGTTGATGAAGTCTTCTTTTACGTTAGTCTTCTAATAGTAGTTTTCTCGAGTTTTCATGTTTCTTTCAATACATTAAGTACTTGAGTCTTGGATTGCTAATTTCTTGGAGATGATTTGCAGAAATAGTTGATGTAGTTTCTTCAACAAAGTGCCAAGATATGAATACCTTATCATACGTGAACAAAAATTGTATTTGTGAGAAGGAAATCCAAATTCTTAGGAGATGATTAAGTTGATTTGGGTTAATAAAATGTGGGCATCCACTAAACAACCAAAATTGATACAACTCCCCCTTTGGTGACCATCATGTTGAATTAAATTGCCTCACTAAAACCTTGTCAATAAAACCCAATGGGGAAAAATTTGGACGGAGGAAAAAGAGCACAAATATCAACATTTTAAATAAAATAAAATAATTAAACGTCAACAAGATGTTGCCTCATTAAAACCTTGTCAGGAAAAACCACATGGGAGAAAAACTGAAACGAAGAAAAAAGAGTACAACTTTTGACGATTCATGGATGCTAACTCAACAATATGAGTATCATAGAAAACAAGCATCAAAATCATAATTATAGTCTGCATCATAGACAAGTTTCAAGAAAGCATAATATTTAAACTGCAGATTTAAGAAATAAAAGAAAAATAAAATATATGCTGCTAAAGCGTGGATTTTTGTGTTTTTAAGGACTCCTCAAGAGACCAATAAAGTTGATATCATCAACTAATTATCTGGATTTTCGGTTTCGTACCAAAATTCTAAAAACACATAAAGGATTGTTAAACCTGGCATAAACGAGTCAGATGGCTGCCTGGATATAAATTAAGTCCTATAAGGATTACAAATTTGAATATATTCTCCGAATGCAATACGAGTTCAAGGACTACCACGCCAAATGCATTATCCAGGGAGAAAAAAATATTGTTGAATCAATCCTAGGGTAGAAAAAAAAATGAAACCCTTACAACGAAAAATTTCTCGTATAACGCATTATGACTACACTAGCCTGTAATTTATAGGCTTGGCATTTTTAAAGTATTAAGTTTTGGATCCAAAAAATTGCGTTAATTGAGAAATTAATCCAACTTAATTTGGATTGTATGCCAACCAATCACATATGTCGATATTCCTCTGCACAGGGGTTCACAATCACCATCATTTATTTCAGTAGCTACTTTAAATGACTATTCGACAATAATTTAGCTTGATATAAGCCAATACAATTCTCAAGTGTAAATTTAATCAATTACTGGTACCAGCGTCCGCGGACATTATAATCTCCTCATATTCAAGTGAGAAGATATTATAATTGAGAATGTGAATTCGATACACTCAATTGGAGCACTACCTGTAGCCTCTTATAGAACACTACTTATCTGTTAAATGTGACTGGATTTCCTCTTAAGAGGCAAAAACTTAAATAAAAGCAAAATGAGAAATTTCACGCCAATCATATAATGAGAGCCTACATCGATTTGATTGTGATGGGAGAGAAATTGATATAACATTTAAGTTAATTACACAAACTTCTGATAGTGTATGATCTCCCCCTAATTATGGCGAAAAATCTTTTTCATCTCATATACGAAAATTTCAAGTTTCGTAAAGTATTATTCGATTAATTCGAGACATATACTTAGAATAATTTCTGAATTTTAAGAAAACCACATTGGACAGTAGATACTGATTTCAAAATCCATAAAAAAAAATGTTCAAAAAAATTGTAGTTCATCCAAATTAAAGGTCAACCATGAATTTTATTGGTTACATGAAAAATATGCAAATAAAATCTCCAATAATTGTGCTCCCTATAGAGCCGATGAGATAATTATTGAGAATAAATTTATGGACACATTCTTTTTCAAAGAAAATTATATCAAGATAGATATAGTCACACAAGGACTAATTATATGGCCTAACAAGGCGGGTGCGCACCCATTGATCTTTTGTGTCAGGTCATATTCTAACTACAAGAAGAACAATCTTAATTATGGAGATTAGTACTAGGAGAAAAAAAATGCTCAATATCCCTCAGGAATGCAGCAATTCCTTGTATTGGTGTTTGTAATTATGAATAACATGATAACGATGTTTAGCCCCTTTAGGATTTATAGGGAAAAACTAAATCTAGTTGGTTTATACGTTTCTTTTTAAGAAAAATAAAGAAATCATCATCGCTATTCTTTGTAAAGAAATATAATGGTTGATTAACGATGGTTTCTTGTAGGGAATAATAGAAATCAATCAATGTTCCTTGCAAGGAATGGAACCATATTGGCCTAAAAATAATTTAGACTGCCAATTTATTTTACATCTCATCTCCTAGTATTGATGGAAGAGAGAAAACCAATATCAATTGGTTTATACGATATGCCAAAATCGTTTCGGTGACAACGAAAAAAAATGTCGTTTTGGTCATCGGATATGGAAATCCATTTTATGGTAAAAGAATGGTTTCCGTAAAGAATAGAAACCAAGTACGAATCACATGATCATTGTCCAATAGACAAAAATACCAGTATTAACTGGTCGGAGATTTTTTAACCATGCACATGATTGGTTACCGTAAAAATAATTATTAGTTTACCCAAAATTGATTATCCATATATATATAAATATAATTTATATGTGGTCGGTAGAAAAAAAATCAAAAGAAAATAATAATTATTAGTTTACCGTCAAATCTTTGCTGCGTAAATATTAACAGCCGCACCTTTTAATCATCCATCAATCAATGTTATATTTTTTTTCTCTCATGTACAACTAGGATGAGAAAGGCCAGATGTAGCTTTGTCCTTAACGTACAGACCGTTTAATTCCAGGGATAATCAAACGTGAGTATATGTTGTTCTGGCCGTCCAGACCTCACGGCACCACGTAACAAAGGGAGACACAAAACAAAGGGAGAAAGAAGAAGAGTTCTCATTAGATGTGTGTATAATACAAAGTTTTAAGTCTCTATTTATATAGATAAAGGACTTAGTGCCCAAGGTATGTAAACCCTAATCTTAGACACAAAGGACATCTTAGTAATTAAACTTTAGGTTTATAACATTTATAGCGTTGTTTATACTCGTCGTATAGATCTCGTTAAAAGTTTTCCGATAAAAAGTATTTTTTGAATTACAACTTGTAGTTTGAAGGACATGTTATTTTCAGAAATATATATATTCGTTGGACAATGACTCAGTTGAAACTTACAGTCGTTAGTGGTGAGGGGTGATTTTAGTTTTGGTTCTACCCGTCCTAACTGCACCAAGTGACCTCAGCTTTCTAGAAATAGTAAGAGAGAGAGAGTTGCCTTTTCATTGTACTTTGTCCTTCCTTATATAGACTTCCTAAAAGTCCCTTCCTTTTATGGCATCATGCCACATGTCCTAAGCCTACTTAATTACTTCTAATGCCATTCTTTCCTTAATATAACCTCCTTCTTATTTATTAATCCCTTCCTTATCCTTTCCATCTCATGGGTGTTTTCTCATTTGGGTTTGGGCTTAGTCCCCAAGTCCCCATTAGAGCTGGCAAACGAGCGGGCCGGGGCTGGCTTGTTACGGGTTATGCGAGTACGGGTTAACACGGGCCAAAATTTGCGGGTTGATTTTCTTCACGGGTCGTCATTTCTTCAACCCGCGCCCGTAACGGGTAAAGCTTGCGGTCTTACAGGTTACCCGACTTGTTTAATTAAAAATTAATTTACTTAATTTATGAAAAATTTACAAGGACTCCTGTTTAAGCTTTAACCAACATCAACAACCCATGATAATCACCTGCAACACCACCATTTTCCCATCTCGGCTTCTCAGATTCACGTCACCAGAACCCCTTGGTAATCTCGGCTACACACCACCGGAATACATAGCCATCTCCACCTCCACCTCCACCAATCATCCAAATCTCGACAATATCTTTCATTCTAAACCCTTACAAGAACTACCATACACTCTGTTGCCAAATCCCAATCCAGCACAAACCCAATCTTAACCTTCATTTCCTCCTCCATTTCTGGCTGGTAACACCGACATAAACCCATTCAAATCAAACCCCCATCTCTTCGTATCTGAACAACTCATCTATTTCTCTCCTATCTTCTTCAACATCAACCATCAAATCCTGAGTTCAAACACCAACAACTCAAGTACACAAACATCACTGCAAACCACCGCCACCAACACCTGAGTTCATATAGAGGCATCAATTTTCGTTCATTCATGATGTAATTATAATTCATATCATGCTTATCTCATTCAATTTCACTCAATCAGGAAGAAATACCCAATCTCGGTATACCCTAATTGAACCATTGTCACATCAAATTAATCATTCAAAATCTTCAATTTGGATTATAAACCCTAATTAATATACAAAACAGAAAAAACCCTATATCTTATGAACCCTAAAAATAAAATTGCATTTCGATATCAAAATTAATACAATTAAACATGTAATTTTGGCAAAAACAAGGTGGGTTCGATTTTACTTGCTTGTTTTGAGTAGCATCAGATGAAATCAATTCACTGTAACTTGTTTTGAGTATATACAGCTCTCTCCTCTTATTCCTTGTAACCCTTCTCTCAGATCAACAATTGCATCAGGTGAAAATCAATTCAAACAAACCCATTGCTTTCGCCGATATTGAGACTTGGTTCACATAGAGAAGACCTGAACTTGTGAGAAATAAATTACACAGTTGCACCTTTCTTTCTTTTTTTTTTTTTAAAATCTCTGAACAAACTCGTCTCTTTCTCCTTTCTTATTTCATTAAATATTTGACTGGTACTGTAATGAAAGAAAATAAGAGACGAAGAGACAAGTGGGGGTATTTGGACTTTGGAGGGACACGTGTGGGGGGTTAACGGGCTCACGGGTTGTACCCGCGGTTTTACGGGTCGGGACGGGTTAACCCTTTTACTCACAAGCCGGCATTTCTCCAACCCTAACCCGGCTTGTTTAGACACCAGCCGATCCGGGTACGGGTTTTTTACGGCCCGGGCCGGGCTGGGCAAACCCACGGGTTTTGGCTTATTTGCCTGCTCTAGTCCCCATGTCTCATGTTAGGCTTGCCATCCCCTTTGGGGACACCCCAAACCCGTCAAGGGGTATTATTTTCATGTATCAACAGTTAGTATGTCAATTCTGGAAAGATGTTAGGTTTATATCAAAATATTTTTTGAGATTATATAAATTCGTTTCGTGTAAAATAAAGTAAAGGTAATTAAGTCACAGGATATATTTCATTGCCATTTAAAAAAGCCGAACTTTGAAAGACTTGTATACAGAAGACCATGTGAAATATTTATGAAGAACTCCGTCATAAACAAAGGCAGAATTTGAAGAAAAATAATCGAAGATCATTGATTTATACATCCTTATATATCTTAGAAAAGTACTCAATCACCGGCCCAGTGTTCATGGAAGTAAATATACTTAAAAGTATATACATCCGAGATGAAATTGGCTATAAATTTTAGCGTACGGAACCTTGATCGACGAATTAACCAATTGTAGAATGAACCAAAACATAAGTTTGGTCCGACAAACATACATTAAGAGTATATTTCAAAAAATAAAAGAATTAATAGAAACCATTTTCATCGATTGCCGTTCCATGGTTAATGATTTCTTTTTTCTTGAGTTCTACTCATAGGTTTAAGGGCTGATGCATAAACTTCATTAATAGTCGATTTTTTTTCGTTGATTTAAAAACTGTGATGGAGTCTTGTAGATCTTAACTTTGCATAAAATGGTTTACTGAGTAAAATAAAAAGCCTCAACTTCCTAGCATCCCCGACTATTTGCTTATTTGAGTCTGCTAATTCATTCCTAAACAACCATGGTTTGATATGGGTAATGTGTATCAGAGAAACTATGAAAATGAAAGGATACCAAGTACATCATCAACTTTTTCGTTCAGAAACAGGTATGGAAAAACCTAATACAATCACAAATAGGTCAATAGTAAAGACCCTTGAAGAAGATTGTATATAAAGTTTTTTTCTTTCTCTTCCACTGTTAGAGCACAGCTCGGTTGAACTCACCAAGTGTTGGTATGTCAAGTTTGGCTGTCATATTTTAGTGAATCAAAACTCATTTAAAGAGCCGCTTGATTATACTATAGTCAACTTCGTATAGCTTAGCTTGAAAGTGTTAGGATATGAGACTTACAAGTATTACATGAAGACTTGAAGAATGTGAAGAAGTATGGAGCTACAACGACAACATCATCCTTCCTCTTGAGGTTAGTAATATTTGACTTGAACTGTTTCTTTCCCTAACGTATCTTTCAAGTCGTGCATATTGAAAACATAACTGCGAAACTGCGTATAAAAATCTAGTTAGACATAGTATTAAGGAATACAATACGAGGTTTATTGCTTAACCATTAAACTTTGTACATAAGACATCGACATGATCATATGAATGGTATTGTGATTATGTATGGGTACGAGTGAAGATTTCATCCTAGGGAAAAATGTTTTACATTCTTTTAAAGGAAGTAAGTTCATAAACTTGTTTTGTGAATCGAAAGGGAAATCGCTAGGCTTATTGGTATTGTTATTCATTGCAAATCTATTTTGAATTACCAATATGTGTGTTTAGTATAACCGCTCATAAACTTGTTTATGTATCTTGGTAAAACTATTCACAAGGCCTGACTTATGTATTGGTATGACTTTTATTAGTGAAACCGATCTTAAGTAATCACTCAAGATGGTATGGTCGATGCCTTGTAAATAGCAACTATTTTCTAGTCATTGGGGAACCGATCCTAGTAAGAGGTGCGAAAAATTTGCAAAAGGGAATCGATCCTTGTAAGAGGTGCAACACGTTTTTAGTAGATGGGGGAACCGATCCTATGGACATGTGCAACCGAATACAGGTAGTTACCATAAGTTGTGGGGAACTGATCCTAGTACCTAGTCAACCGAATTTTGGTAACTAGCGTGACTATGCACAGTACTCACATGGAGGTAGAACCGAACGTGTTTTGGTACAACCGATAAACCCATAATTGATGATTTGATAGGATAATCAATCACATAGTTCTTGGAATTCAGACGAACCAATTCTAAACTTGTTTGGAAGTGTGGAAAATCGTTTCCAAGATTGTAAGTATGAAAAATGACTTGCAAAGTAAAGATGTCAACATACTTTGAACATGTGCAGTAACTCTTATCATTAATTGTTCAAAGATATTCCTTAATATCTAAAGGAGAATCCCAGGATCGAAATAAATTGAGAATCTTTTATTTAAGGTTTCTTAGTTTTTATATGCTATTTAATCTCCAGCAATTAAATGCATATCTTTAGAAAATAATAATTAGTAATGTGCATTTACTGATTATAGATTTTTCTATTGGGATTTCGGTCAATATTTGGACAGTGCATTTCAAGGAATTATGAAAACCGATTTTGTGTTTATTGCATATCTTTGAGAATATTCGGTTTTGGAAATTCCTTGGTGTACAAACTTCCTTGTCTATAAATATTGAAGTTTGCATTTCTAGCAAACTAATCCTCAGAGCCAGCAAAACTACCTAGTTGTGTTGTTACTAGTGGAGCCGCCTATTCGTAGAGGAAAGTAACCTAATTAGGAGAAATCTCTTACGTCCGCTCAGTTTAAAGACTTCTTTGGGATTGAGAAGCTCTATTAGTACCATTGGTGGGAAACTAGATAATTGTGGTTTATTATTAGTTTTCGATTGATTTGACTGACTAACGGTTTTTGAACTTTGATTGCACCTAGTTTGTTTATGATTGAGAATCTTCTCTTCTGATATAAGATTCACTCAAACTAGATCAAAGTTTCGACGGGGATCTTTAGATTGTTTGTAGTTCTAAAGACGTCTTGTGATAATCCAATGTTAACAGACTCCGTTCTGTGTGTGATTGATCACAAGAGGTTCAAGTTGACTGTGTGCAGGTGCTGATTGAAGATTAAAGAAGATTTGAAGAAAGGAAGACTTTTTGGGTTCATAATCTTTGGTGTGCACAATACTTGTTTCGGATGGAAAGGGATCCAACTATAATCAGTTTATATTTGTGATAGATTGGATTGATTAGTTGAGTAGATCGGCATCAATACACTTCTTTGTAATTAATAGTATTGACAATTACTTCGGTAATTGTTGAGAGATTGATCTAAGGACCCGACAAAGGAGTTTATTGGTAAAACGGAAGAGCCTTCGTCAAACTCAAATCACATTGTTTGAAAAGAGTTGTGTTAGAGCATAGCTCGGTCAACCTCGCATGCGTTGCTATATCAAGCATGTTTATTAATGTTAGTGATCAAAACAATGACGAAGATCTATACAAGGTACCGTGGAACTTCATTAACAAAAAGGTATGTGGAGACTTGAACTTATCTATCACTTAAAAGTCTATCTCTTTTATCTCCTACTTCTTATGAGACAAAAGTCGTATGCTATATAGACTAGATCATACACATTTGACATTTCGAACTGAGCATTCATTTCTTATCTTTTATCTCGAAATCGTGTGTTGGGAAAGCGTTTCTCTTTGATCAAGTTTATCTTCACCTAGTGACGAAAGTCATCAAAAGTTTCAATCACTTTGAGAATTGTTCTGACGTGAATCGGTCTATGAATAACAGCTACATAGCGTCCTCTGAGAATGTCTCAATGATTGAAATGAGAGTTTAGATTACATAACCATGTATTCCTTGAACCGAAGTTTTTGAACTTTGTTGATCAAGAGAAATCGGGAGGATTGTGGAATTGGCTTGCCAAGTCCGAGAACTGTCGGAAGTTCTCGACCGAGAATTTATGCTGGGATTTTCCAAATACTCGTTTGTGTGCTTAGTCCGCGAACTCAGTCCGCGAACCCAGTCCGTGAACTGGCGGAAGTTCTCATCCCGATAATTTCTGCTGAGTTTGGAAAACTCAACCGATTAACTTAAGTCCGCGAACTTGTTTGTGAACTTAAGAGGATATGATCTAAAGATGTGCTCTGAACATGAAACATTAAATTACTAAGGAATGCTTTATGCAAACCGTGGCTATAATTTTCATGGGCCGATTCAATCGAATCGAATCATCTTTGATTCAATTGTGTCTTGTGTAGTTACATAAGATCTCATAGCAATTGAACAACTCTGTAACTAGTTCATTTGAGTCAATTGAACTAGTTATGGTGAAGAAGAACAAGGTTAATATGAAATGCTCATATGGTTAACCTTTTGGGAACCAACATACACGTACATGTTTGGGCATGGTTTTCACGAACCCAATAAACGTCTACCCAAGTGTGTGTAACAAGCTAAGTTTTCGATCTAACGGTTGAGAAATATTAGCTTGAATCTAAATCAGGTTTTCATCTAACGGTGAATATGGATTGCTCTGTAACTAAGGAAAAACCCTGATTTGAAGACTATATAAAGGAGACATCTATCATTGTGAAAAACTAATCCCCACACGTATGTGTGCTACTAGTGCGCCCGCTAGAGTCGATCTCCATTAACCTTTGATTTTCTTCTCTAAAATCAGGTTAACGACTTAAAGACTTCATTGGGATTGTGAAGCCAAACCGATACTACTTTATCGTAGTTGTGTGATCTGATCTTGCATCTTCTATCGTACGAGTACAATCGATTGATTGGCTTGAGATCGTGAGAGTTCTCCGATAGGCAAGATAAAGAAGTCACAAACATCTTCGTCTCACTGTTTGTGATTCCTCGACAATCCGCTTGTGTAGTCAGGAAGGATTGTAGAGAGGTGATTGATTAATCTAGGTTGTTCTTCGGGAATATAAGACCGGATTATCAATTGGTTCATGTTACCTTGATTTTATATCTAAAGATGGAACAAAACCTAGGGTTTATCTGTGGGAGACAGATTTATCCTTTTATAGACTTTTCTGTGTGAGACAGATCTGTTTACTATCAAGTATGTGATTTTGGGTTACAACAACTCTTGGTTGTGGGTGAGATCATCTAAGAGAATCAAGTGCGCAGTATCCTGCTGGGATCAGAGGTGTAGGAGTACAACTGTACCTTGTATCAGTGGGAGATTGATAGGGGTTCAACTATAGTCCAGTCCGAAGTTAGTTTGCAGTATGCTAGTGTCTGTAACGGCTTAATACAATGTGTATTCAATCTGGACTAGGTCCCGGGGTTTTTCTGCATTTGCGGTTTCCTCGTTAACAAAACTTCTGGTGTTTGTGTTATTTCTTTTCCTCATTATATTTTATATAATTGAAATAATACAGGTTGTGCGTTCGTGATCATCAACTTCTCTAATCCAACCTTTGGTTGTTGATTGTAGTTAATTGATCCTTGGACATTGGTCTTTGGTACCGTCCAAGTTATCTCTCTTTGATAAAGACTCGCAGATTTCTATTTGCTTGAGTAAAGATCAAATCGAGACATTGAGATAATAACTCCTTGAGATACTTTCTATCTAGATTGAGTCTGACTGTCTAGATGATTCTCTAGCAAAGTGTTTCGGAGTTAGTCCATACAGATTGCTAATCGAAATATTGGGTGGTGTTGTTAGACCCCCGATTTTTCAATTGGTATCAGAGTAGGCAAACACGTTTAATACCTAACAAGTCCGTTTTTGTAGCGATCTGGCTCTATGGACAGAGGTGCTATCTCTATTAACGTACCACCAGTCTTCGATGGCTCAAATTACTTATGGTGGAAAATTGTTATGCGATCTTTTCTTCAATCGCGTGATTTTCAATCATGGGTATATGTGGTGAATGGTTATGATGCGCCCGTTGTTGCAGCTGGAGATGGAACTGTTCCCAAGAATATTGGTGAATATAATGTTGCCGAGATTCTTGATGCAAAGCATAATTCTGAAGGGTTAAATGCTATCACACATGTCATTTCCCCAAGTCTTCAATACCATGTGTCTAATTGCATTAGGTCTAAAGATGCTTGGGATATCTTAAAAACCGTATTTGAAGGAAACTCCAGTGAAAAGGAATCCAGGCTTCAAAACCTTAATTCCGATTGGGAGAACCTTCGTATGGCATATGAAGAAACATTTGATGAGTTTAATCAAAAAGTGTTTGAAATTGTTAATGCATCTTTTGCATTGGGTAAGACTATTCCTGAAAAGGACATTGTGATGAAAATTCTCAGATCACTGCCATCTAGATAAGAGTCTAAGAAGCATGCCATCGTTGAGGGGAATAACCTCAATAATCTTTCCAGAAACACCTTGGTTGGGAAGCTAAAGATCTTTGACCATGTGCATACATCCAAAGTCGGTAAGGATGTTGCCTTTAAAGCACAGAAGAGAACTAAATTACTTGCCAAAGGTAAAAGTGTTCATGTCTCTGAGGATGATCAGTCTGAGAATGATTTTTCAGATGAAGACCTTGACAAGTCGGTCTCCTTGATCACAAGACATTTTAGGGATCTTCTGTTGAAGAGAAGTAAACGGTTTTCAAGAGACAAACCTAGGTCATCAGACAAACCTCACGGTCGCGTACCTCTTAAAAATAGGGATGCTGACGAGGCTGATGACGAGGACATGCCTTAGTGCTTTAAGTGTAAGGGTTTTGGCCATTTTGCTAACGAATGCCCAAATCGTAGAAAATACACTGGGAACAAAGGTCTAGCTGTAACACTTGATGAAATGTTTGAAACCTATGATTCCGATGAAGATAGGAAATCAAGTGTAGGGCTCCTTAGTGAAAACATCGATTTTGATACTTGTAGCAATACATATATCAACCTCAATGGGTTCGGAGAAGAAGGAAACCCAATCAAGATGGAAGATTCTCTAACTAGAAACCCTGTCAGTAATGTTTCAGGATCTACTGTGTGTCTAGCTACTTGCAAATCTCAGATGCCTGAATACTATCCAAGTTTGACGTGCTCGTTTTGTTCGATGAAGGGACACGAACTATCAAGGTGTTACAAGTACAAGCACCAAATAAGGAACGCCAGCAAACTTCAACGAAAAGCAGATCGATTAGTAAGGAAGCTGAAACTTGCTCAGAAGACCACCGAGGTATGTAGGATATTATCTTCATCTAAGAAGTTGGTTTCCAGGGATAGAGTAAGACCATTTGAAAAGAAATTATGGTCGAATCGTTTTGATAGACAGAAGTCTGAAGATTCCTCCCTTGAGGAAAAATATGGAAAAATCGTTGTTCATCGCAACACAACTTGATTGTGTTGTTGGGAAAATCTTGTCTCATGTGCCTGATTGAAAAGAGAAAAGATTGAGTGTTGATTCATGCTTCATTAAAGTTTTTCCTTGTTTTCTTAGATTTGTTATTTTTTGTCTATCAAATAAAATAAAAGGTTATTATCGACAATTCTACTCTTTGTAGGGTTTTAGAGTTGGGCGTATACGAACCTGTCAATAGGTTTTGAACCCTACACTCCTTTTCCTTTTTGACATCCTATATAAGATTGCTTGTTGAGTTAGGTGATTCAATCACACAAGTCCAGTTGTTTATAACTGTTCTCAAAGTACCGTGTCAGATGGAAAGGATGTCAACATGATTGTTAAATCTTCAATCAAGGAAAAAGAAAAATCTCCTATTTCAAAGTCCCTGAAAATAAAAAGAAGGAATACAAGAAATACCAGGGTTGTGCCTTCTAACTCTCAGAAGTTTTACGATGTTCTTGATGAGTTGAAGGAAGTAAGAAAGGAGATTCGTGAAATAAAGGCTTTTGTGTCAAAGTCCTTAGAAATTCAAAGAGCCTTGGTACAACATAATCAGCCAAGACAGTTTGTTGACATAAACTCCTATCTTCGTGAACCATATGTTCCAATGGCTGTTGACAACAACGAGTTTGGGAATGATGCTGAATTTCTCAAAGGCATTGTCGCCTAGGATGTCTTCTTTTTGGATTAGTTGGAAGAATAACTAGTGCTTTGAATAGCGATGATTGTGACTACACATAATTATTTTTGTTTTCATCTTCTTATGTTATTTTTTAGGTTTTGTTATTAAATTCTAAAAATATTTGGAGGATGATGTTTATTGCAGTATTTTAATAGTTTGTGATATTGCAATATTTTTATGGGATATGTATTGTTTGCGTCCGTGAACTTGAAGGTTCCATATTTTGTCAAAAGTAAAGTCGTTCATGAATCGGTATTCTTATTGATGAAAGGACGAATGGACTTTTGAAATATACAAAAGTTAAGCCTATGTAATCATGTATTTGATGAAAAATAGGATAAAATCTTTTGTTCTACAAGGATAAAGTATATTATGTTGTTATGATGGAAAATAGAATAGATCCTTGTATGTTATCCACGGTATTAATCTTCATTGATCCATCTTATTATGTTTTACCGTGAAGGATCCATTGTGTGTCTTATGTTGAGCACCTTACAACTAAGTCGATTTACCTTGGCTTTGTTGGTTGTTCCATAAGATGCTATATGTCGAGCATTAGGAACTAAATTAATTAACTAGTTTGGTTATTTAGTTAGTACTCCATAAGTCTTCTTTCTTATGTCGAGTACATGTACGGTTAAGGTTGTCATATTCTATGATGAACTTAGTCGGGGTTCCATAAGTTCTCTTATGTTGAGCCCAAAATAATTAAATTGATTACTTTGGTGATTAGTTTAGTTGTTTGTATTCCAATTAGATTAATTATAGGTTCTCTTGTAATTAATCTAGTTGAGTTTTCATATATTCCACAAGTTCTTGTGTTGAGTATATGAAAGGCTACACTATCATGTTCTTTGGTTAATGTAGTCATATATTCCGTAAGGTTTTCCTTATGTTGAGTATTGGAACGGTTAAGTTAGTCATCTTCGTGTGATTGACTTAGTCGTAGCTCCGTGAGTTAACTTATGTTCAGCACTTTCAATTAAATTGATCACTTTTGTGGTTTGATTTAGTTGCGTATTCCAATTGAATTAATCATGGGTTTACTTGTGGTTAATTTGGTTGAGCTTTGGATATAGAAAATCATTCCTATGGTTTTTGGTGTCCAATAAAAAATCCTTCTTTTCTTTCGAAATTAAGGTCACTCTTGTTGTTCTCTCGAGAATGACATCAAATGGGGGAGAGTTCTTTTGAACTTTTGCTTAATGGTAATATCTTGCGGGGAGTGCGGCTGTGGAATTTTATAGGGGTTATCTTGTATCTTAAAACTCCTTGATGAATGTTGTTAGCTTCGGCTAATAGATCGCATCTAAATTAAGTTGGTATGTATTTTTCTTTTGGTCATGAAATGTCTCTTGTGGAAATTTCATTATGATCCCATTCTTGTACCTTTCCCAATTTTATTGACAAAAATGGGGAGAAATATTGTAGTTCACACTACAAATACATATGGTTTTCGGATCATTGTGTAAGGGGGAGTGGTTTCCATGATCGAGATGGAGTATTGACTAAGGGGAAGTGATACATATCACCGTAGTATTATTGTTAAAGTCCTGATACAATTGGACTTTGATGTTATATAATAATACTATGACACTGTATAATAATGATCGAGAATATCGATTTCTCTCATTGTTATAGATACGGATCTTCAACAACGATGGTGCTAAACTTACAACCTTTGGGATCATTGGAGTACTTGGAAGGACGAAGATTTCAAGGAACGTTGAAGATTAGACTATGGAATAGGAGCCACTAAAGTTTATCTTTTTTGTATTCCATATGTATTAATAGTTTTGTCACTAAAATTGACAAAGGGGGAGATTGTTAGAGCACAGCTCGGTCAACCTCGGATGCGTTGCTATCTCAAGCATGTTTGTCAATGTTAGTGATCAAAACTATAAGTCTTGATTTCTAGACTACATAGCTAAGTCTCGGACTAGGATAGAAAAGTGTAGTTGAGCTCAAGGACTTCATGGTGATTCATCATACAACGACGAAGATCTATACAAGGAACCCTGGAAATTCATCAACAAAAAGGTATGTGGAGACTTGAACTTATCTATCACTCAAAATTATATCTCTTATATCTCCTACTTCTTATGAGACAAAAGTCGTATGCTATATAGACTAGATCATGCACATTTGACACTTCGAGCTGAGCATTCATTGCTTATCTTTTATCTCGAAATCGTGTGTTTGTAAACCGTTTCGCTTTGATCAAGTTTATCTTCACCTAGTGATGAAAGTCATGAAAAGTTTCAATCACTTTGAGAATTGCTCTGACGTGAATCGGTCTGTGAATAACGGCTACATAGAGTCCTCTGAGAATGTCTCAATGATTGAAATGAGAGTTTAGATTACATAATCATGTATTCTTTGAACCGAAGTTTTCGAACTTTGTAGATCAAGAGAAATCGGGAGGATTTTGGAATTGGCTTGCCAAGTCCGCGAACTGTCGGAAGTTCTCGACCGAGAATTTCTGCTGGGATTTTCCAAATACTTGTTTATGTGCTTAGTCCGCGAACTGGCAGAAGTTCTCATCCCGAGAATTTCTGCTGAGTTTGGAAAACTCAACCGATTAACTTAAGTCCGCGAACTTGTTTGTGAACTTAAGAGGTTATGATCTAAAGATGTGCTCTGAACATGAAACATTAAATTACTAAGGAATGCTTTATGCAAACCATGGATATAATGTTCATGAGCTGATTCAATCGAATCGAATCATCTTTGCTTCAATTGTGTCTTGTGTAGTTACATAATATCTCATAGCAATTGAAAAACTCTGTAACTAGTTCATTTGAGTCAATTGAACTAGTTATGGCGAAGAAGAACAAGGTTAATATGAAATGCTCATATGGTTAACCTTTTGGGTTACTATGTTGAACCAACATACACGTACAAGTTTGGGCATGGTATTCACGAACCCAGTAAACGTCTACCCAAGTGTGTGTGACAAGCTAAGTTTTCGATCTAACGGTTGAGAAATATTAGCTTGAATCTAAATCAGTTTTTCATCTAACGGTGAATATGGTTCATGTTACCTTGATTTTATATCTAAAGATGGAACAAAACCTAGGGTTTATCTGTGGGAGACAGATTTATCCTTTTATAGACTTTTCTGTGTGTGACAGATCTGTTGATGAGTGCTAAAAAGTGCATATTTCTATATATTTTTCTTGGAATTTAACTCATCTTTTGTGCATTAATTCTACATTTTATCCCATATTCTGTATTTTCTTTGTTTTCAAGAATAAATATTTTTATTAATTAATTTTGCATTCTTAGGTAATAAATAAAGTTTGGATGAATAGCGGAGCGGAAAAGAGCAGAAAAGCGGTGAAAAGCCGGGAGGAATTACACAAGGAAGCCGCGAAGAATGTTGTGCACAAGACCAAAAGGCTAGAAGTGGGCTTGAAGAGGAAGAATTGTTCTTAAAGAAGATATGGGCTTGGCATACCCAATGCCCAAAACCCTCACCCAAGTCCATTTCCTATATCCATACCCGTTCTAGCCGTCAGATTGGATCATCTCAGCATCCTACGGTCGCAGCATCGCCATTACATCAAAGTCTGAAGCTCCTGTCTAACACTACAGCACCTAACTCCATCTTGAGCCGTCAGTTTCGTTGTATCAGGCATCCAACGGTCGCTCATGATCTGTCTCCATCTCGCCGTTAGATCCGTCCCAGAAGATATTATCCCACGGCTCAGCTTCGCAAGACATCAAGATTTGTTGTACCCGCCTCACACTCGAACAACCTAACCCTATACCATCCCAACCAAACACCCCCTATTCCAAAAATATCGAACCCATCCTCTTCTCTCCCCTTCTGTGCACAGTGACGCCATCACCACCACCTGCTCCGTCTGCCACCACCACATCCACCACCAAAGCCATCATGGCTCCTACCAACCCTAAACCCCATCATTACTACCACTTTCACCTACTTTATAGCCTTCTAATATCAATTTCACACCTCACCGATATCAGAAACCCTAGAGGTGAAATTGGTAGATTAGGTTGGAATAGAGTTGCAATTAGAGCATGGGAAAAGCAGGAGAAGAAGAGAAGGAAGCATGGGTCGAGACTATTGAGATGAAATCAGAGAGTTAGGTGAGTGAATTTCGTTTTTGGTGAAACCCTAATTTTTGGGGATTTTGATTTTTTGAGCTCGCATGTATAAATTGAAGCTTTGGGTGTTGTTATTAGGTATGCCTGGACTAGCCAGTGTGTCAATTAGGTTTAGTTTTAGATTTCTTTGTTTTCCAATTTCAACTTATGCTTCACTGTTTAGTTCTTAGGTTTTGTTTAAATGTTAGTTTCTTCTAATTAAATATCAGTTTCATCATGTGAATGTATTTTTCATGTTATGTTTGTGTTAAGTTCTATGTATGTAATGTTTCTTCACATGATCCTGTAATTTCCCTGTTTAAATCTTAGAGAAGACAACTGAACTTTGTTGGTTAGCCATTTGGGTTAGACCCTGTTGAGCTCAAAACATTTAGGTTAGTAACATTCCAAAGGTTCACTGGCTTGTGATTAGTGGTGCTTTAAACAAACCATTAATGCTAGGAGTTAGTGATAATCTAAGGGATTCACAAAGCCATATTAGTTAGAGACCTAGACCCTAAATGACCTGTGATTGCCTATGCTTTAATCAGATAGGCAATGCTAGGGGTTATCCAAGGACTTTAGGTAGTTAACTAGCCACATGACAGGGATGTAACCAAGGTGAACTAGCTAGGTGAAGGAGAATTCTCATCCATCTCCATACACTTCATTCCCATCCACAATTTCTATCCCATGTTCTGTTTTGGTTAAGTTTTTCTTATTCATTGCCACTGATTTTTCTTTGTTCCTTTGCCACTGTCATTCACTGCTTCTTTGGTTTACTGTCACTTGTTTCTTCACTTCAATACACACCCAAGTCTCTGTGGTTCGACCCGTACTTGCACATTTGCCACTTTCGACACCGTGCACTTGCGGTTATAATTTTTGTGACTTTTTAGAAAGCCACCAAGTTTTTGGCGCCGTTGCCGGGGACTTGGCTGCTGTTTTGTTGAAGTTTTTCTTGTATCTTAGTTTGCTGTTTTTGCATAACTTGCTGTGCATCTTACTGTTTTGCATTGCATCTTAGGTTAACTGCATCTTAGTGTAACTTGCATTAGCATATTGCATATTGCATATTAGTTTGCATCTTAGTTTGCATATTACTGCTGTATTGATCCCTCATTGCTTCTTTTTCAAGAGAAACTTACTTCTCTTTTTGAGCCAACAGGTGTTGCTGCTGCTGTTGCTTCCTGTTGCTGCTGCCAGCCTCTGCTGCTGTGCTGCTGCTGCTGGCTTGCCACTTGCTGCTGCTGGTGCTGAGCCTCTGGTGCTTGCTGTTGTTGCTGCAGCTGTGCTGCTACTTTCTTCTTCTTCTTCCTCTTCTTGCTGCTACTTTCTACTCTGCTGCTGCTGCTGGTGCTTGGGCCATTGCTACAGCCAGCCTCTGGTGCTGCTGTTGTTTTTCCTTTTGCTATTGTTGAGCTGCTGGTGCTGAGCCTCTGGTGCTCTTTCTGTTGTTGCTGCTGCAGCTGTGCGCTACTTTCTTCTTCTCCCTGCTGCTGCTGCTACTTCTTCCTGCTGCTGCTGGTGCTTGGGCCATTGCTACACCAGCCTCTGGTGCTGCTGTTGTTTTCCTTCTGCTATTGTTGAGTTGCTGGTCTGAGCTTGTTGCTGAGAGCCAAAGCCCAACTGGGCCTCTCCAACAAAAGTTTAGGAAGATCCAAAGCCCAACTGGGCTTGTGCAATTTAGAAAAGGGATAAAAGCCCAACTGGGCTTCCCTCCAAAAAGGTAAGCCTAAACCCAAACCCAAATTTTTTGGGCTTGTAATTTTTTTGGTTTGTATTGTTATTCTCTTTGGGCTTGTAATTGTAATTATCTTTTTGGGCATGTAATAATTATTTTAATTTTATTTTTTTTTTTTTTTTTTATTTGGGATTGTAACAATTTTAGTTTTATTTTTATTTTATTTTTTTTGTGGGTTTGTAATAATTAGTTTTATTTTATTTCTTTCTTTATTTGGGCTTGTAATTTAGTTGTTTGTTAGGCTTGTATTTCTTTAAACTAAAATTTGGGCTTCAAAACCCAACAAAAAAAAAAAAAATTGCTCCTAATTTCAAAAACCAAATTTTTGCTCCCAAATTAAACCAAATTTTTATCATCTCCCTTTAAAAAAAAAAAAAAAAAAAATCAAATTATGGGCCTTACTTTTTTGTGATTTGTGTGATTATTTCATAAAACAAAGACATGTCTGGATTTTGGTCTGCCTCTGGGAATAAATCTATTAGAGATGCTTACGGGCAAGATTCACCTTATAAGCCTCCCACAGACCATGATGTCAATAGTTATAGGGATTATAATTATGGACCTTTTCAAGGTCATGAGCCTCAATATGCAAACCCGTATAACTATTCACCCATGTATCAACCTAGCCAACCTAATATGCATGTTTGTACCTTTTGTGGTGGTTTAGACCACCCTGATGAATATTGCTATGTTTTGCATGAATTTAGGAAATCTAGGGGATACCATGAAAATCCAAATTATGAAATGCCCACAAATTGTGAGGCTGGTAGTCATTGGGACCATAATCAACCTTTCGAAGGTTGCGATCAATATTTTGTAAACCCTAATGACCATGCACACATGTACCATTCACCACAATTTGAACATGAAGAATTTTGTACTCCCATGAATTTAGACTCCACCGTAGAAGCTCTCAGACTCGGTGAGCAAAATTCTGATAGAACTATATCACGCATTCAGGCGAAGTTAGATCAGATTTTGCTTCAACTACAAAAGGAGGAAATTCATGAGGAATGCATGTTGTCCCTAATGAAGTGTCCAGTCCCATTCATCTAAATGATATTGAATATGAACCTGATTTAGAGGAAATGAATCGACTAAGGACACCACCACACTTTTAATGAGGATCAATATGCATGTTACCATGATGATGATTATGATGATAATGATATGTTAGAAGAACATGTTTTTGCTGAAAATTTGGAACCTTTTGGTTCAATAACATATGGCTTCTCAGCCTCACCTTCATGAATGTTTTTTTCTTCTGCTCATTGTAATTCATATGATTTTGATTCTAATATGGGGCTTGTACAATTCTTCTGTGAAGATGAACATGACATAGGAATAGTTGAATCTTCTGTAACACTAATTTTATTATGCATGAGGACGAATTTGATGTGTCTTTCCTTGCCTAAGTCACAAATGTTATTTCTTCCGGTGATGATTTGAGTACTTCGAACAATCATGATACTGATTTAGGTCTTGATGTTTTGTTCGATGAATGTGAGCATGTTTTACCTGTTTCTGATTTAGGGAAAGTATGTGTTGGTACTATTGATCGTACCCATGAAAATAATTTATGTACCACTTTCTTACCTAAATCTCAAATCGAGATTATTCCACCACCCAACCTAGATTTGGTTTGCACAAAAATTTTTAAACCAACTTTTCTGAAAATTCCCAATCTAGGATTGGAACTGTGTGCCTCCCATCCCAAGTCTTCTTGGACTATTTTGCTTCAAAATAACACTTTTAAAGAGCCACATTGGAATGCATTTCTTTGCCCATCCCGAAAACAGTCCATTATGAGTTAGACCTTTTGAATCCTGAACCCCTAAAATTAAAAGATTTTGTGCTTAAAAGTAACCTGTTGAACAATTTAGGTTTAGGGGTGATTCATTATTCGGTTTTTCACTCTCACTCCCATTTAAGTCCAATTTTAGTGTTTTGAAACTTTCTATGTTTCAACACTTTGGTCTTTTGGGTTGATCCTCAACTCTTTAGACTTTAGTATATAGTGAATTTTTGTACATAATCTGGTAGTAGTTTTTAGTTTCTTTTCTTCTATATCTTACTACCCCATGGGCGATCGCGTCTGAAATACGTTGGATTCTAACCATAATAAGGAGTTCGTTTATTTCTTTCGTCAAATCGGGTATTCTCCTTCCTTTCTCTCAAAACTCAACATGTTTTTCCGATATGTCCAAGTTATGAATATGTTTATCTTTAGAAACATTGAGGACAATGTTTAGTTTAGGTTTAGGGGTGAAAAGTAGGTACCACGATATCATGCTATAATCGAAAAATTGAACTCTTCCTTTTTGAAAAAAAAAATAAATTTAAATTTAAAAATTAAAAAAAAAAAAAATTAAAAAAACATAAAAATGAAGCTCATTTACCTTGAAATGTTGACTCTTGTGCAAATATGTATTTTTATTAGGAGTCTTAGTCTAGATATTTAGGCACCCTGATTCTAGCACAATTCACATAGTGATAAGAAACTTGCACGCGCACGATCTACCAATACATGTATAGCCTCATCCTTGAGGTGTTCTATCGGAAGTTTTAGTTGCCAATCACTTTAGAATACTGAACGAAACTTGACTAGCTTGTTCTTTGGTTGGTTGGGATAGAAGGTGGAGGTTACATTAAGAAAGACAACCATCGAATTTAACTGGGTGCATCAAAAAGGGCTACCTCTTGCTAAGTGTCATGTAATTTTTATTCCTTTCTCTCTATGTATCAAAAGAGTTACCATGTTGTAAATTCCATTCACAAAAAAAAAAAAAAAAAAATCAAAAAAAAAATGTATATATCAATTCTATCCTCTCTTGTTCCAAAAATAAAAGAGAGTAGTCAATGTAAATAAGAGTCATGTAAAGAGTCATTTTGTTGTTTCATTGTAATAAGCAAGGAGGGTGTATGCCATTGATGTACAACGCGAGTAATTGTGAAATACCTCCAACTCATTCACAATTTTCGTAAAGTCCGGACAGCTAGCTAGATTTCGACCTCGGTTCTTAGCCTGAGAAACTATCTCTTGGTGATTAGTAGTCATAACATCCGATCTTTCTTTACACATGTGTAGATACACTTTACACTCTTATCACATGTCTTTATTTGTTATCAGTGCTAGGATTGTGCCTTTGATAGCTAGATTGACATCTCCATTTTGATGTGAGCTTAAACTGACTTGCACATATCACATTTGATGGAATCTGAGCTTATATTTTGACCTAGAACTTTGTAGGTACGTTCTAAGCAAACCTTCACGAGACTTCACTCGTCCACTAGGGACACTTAGTGGTTTAAAAGGCTTAGTGCATACGCTAAATGCATTCGAGAGACCAGCGACAGTGGTATAGGTAGGATTTCCTTAGTTTTGTTTTACTTGAGGACAAGTAAAATTCAGGTTTGGGGGTATTTGATGAGTGCTAAAAAGTGCATATTTCTATATATTTTTCTTGGCATTTAACTCATCTTTTGTGCATTAATTCTACATTTTATCCCATATTCTGTATTTTCTTTGTTTTCAAGAATAAATATTTTTATTAATTAATTTTGCATTCTTAGGTAATAAATAAAGTTTGGATGAATAGCGGAGCGGAAAAGAGCAGAAAAGCGGTGAAAAGCCGGGAGGAATTACACAAGGAAGCCGCGAAGAATGTTGTGCACAAGACCAAAAGGCTAGAAGTGGGCTTGAAGAGGAAGAATTGTTCTTAAAGAAGATATGGGCTTGGCATACCCAATGCCCAAAACCCTCACCCAAGTCCATTTCCTATATCCATACCCATTCTAGCCGTCAGATTGGATCATCTCAGCATCCTACGGTCGCAGCATCGCCATTACATCAAAGGCTGAAGCTCCTGTCTAACACTACAACACCTAACTCCATCTTGAGCCGTCAGTTTCGTTGTATCAGGCATCCAACGGTCGCTCATGATCTGTCTCCATCTCGCCGTTAGATCCGTCCCAGAAGATATTATCCCACGGCTCAGCTTCGCAAGACATCAAGATTTGATGTACCCGCCTCACACTCGAACAACCTAACCCTATACCATCCCAACCAAACACCCCCTACTCCAAAAATATCGAACCCATCCTCTTCTCCCCCCTTCTGTGCACAGTGACACCATCACCACCACCTGCTCCGTCTGCCACCACCACATCCACCACCAAATCCATCATGGCTCCTACCAACCCTAAACCCCATCATTACTACCACTTTCACCTACTTTATAGCCTTCTAATCTATCAATTTCACGCCTCACCGATATCAGAAACCCTAGAGGTGAAATTGGTAGATTAGGTTGGAATAGAGTTGCAATTAGAGCATGGGAAAAGCAGGAGAAGAAGAGAAGGAAGCATGGGTCGAGACTATTGAGATGAAATCAGAGAGTTAGGTGAGTGAATTTCGTTTTTGGTGAAACCCTAATTTTTGGGGATTTTGATTTTTTGAGCTCGCATGTATAAATTGAAGCTTTGGGTGTTGTTATTAGGTATGCCTGGACTAGCCAGTGTGTCAATTAGGTTTAGTTTTAGATTTCTTTGTTTTCCAATTTCAACTTATGCTTCACTGTTTAGTTCTTAGGTTTTGTTTAAATGTTAGTTTCTTCAATTAAATATCAGTTTCATCATGTGAATGTATTTTTCATGTTATGTTTGTGTTAAGTTCTATGTATGTAATGTTTCTTCACATGATCCTGTAATTTCCCTGTTTAAATCTTAGAGAAGACAACTGAACTTTGTTGGTTAGCCATTTGGGTTAGACCCTGTTGAGCTCAAAACATTTAGGTTAGTAACATTCCAAAGGTTCACTGGCTTGTGATTAGTGGTGCTTTAAACAGACCATTAATGCTAGGAGTTAGTGATAATCTAAGGGATTCACAAAGCCATATTAGTTAGAGACCTAGACCCTAAATGACCTGTGATTGCCTATGCTTTAATCAGATAGGCAATGCTAGGGGTTATCCAAGGACTTTAGGTAGTTAACTACCCACATGACAGGGATGTAACCAAGGTGAACTAGCTAGGTGAAGGAGAATTCTCATCCATCTCCATACACTTCATTCCCATCCACAATTTCTCTACCATGTTCTGTTTTGGTTAAGTTTTTCTTATTCATTGCCACTGATTTTTCTTTGTTCCTTTGCCACTGTCATTCACTGCTTCTTTGGTTTACTGTCACTTGTTTCTTCACTTCAATACACACCCAAGTCTCTGTGGTTCGACCCGTACTTGCACATTTGCCACTTTCGACACCGTGCACTTGCGGTTATAATTTTTGTGACTTTTTAGAAAGCCACCATCTGTTTATTATCAAGTATGTGATTTTGGGTTACAACAACTCTTGGTTGTGGGTGAGATCATCTAAGAGAATCAAGTGCGCAGTATCCTGCTGGGATCAGAGGTGTAGGAGTACAACTGTACCTTGTATCAGTGGGAGATTGATAGGGGTTCAACTATAGTCCAGTCCGAAGTTAGTTTGCAGTAGGCTAGTGTCTGTAACGGCTTAATACAATGTGTATTCAATATGGACTAGGTCCCGGGGTTTTTCTGCATTTGCGGTTTCCTCGTTAACAAAACTTCTGGTGTTTGTGTTATTTCTTTTTCGTATTATATTTTATATAATTGAAATAATACAGGTTGTGCGTTCGTGATCATCAACTTCTCTAATCCAACCTTTGGTTGTTGATTGTAGTTGATTGATCCTTGGACATTGGTCTTTGGTACCGTCCAAGTTATATCTCTTTGATAAAGACTCGCAGATTTCTATTTGCTTGAGTAAAGATCAATTCGAGAGATTGAGATAATAACTCCTTGAGATAATTTCTATCTAGATTGAGTCTGGCTGTCTAGATGATTCTCTAGCAAAGTGTTTCAGAGTTAGTCCATACAGATTGCTAATCGAAGTATTGGGTGGTGTTGTTAGACCCCCGCTTTTTCAAGTTGTTACCGAACATATTTGTTGTTCCTTTAGTCTTTGGAATACAAACCAAAGGAATTTTTCCAAGTGCGTGACTTATTAACAAGTTGGAGGCGCAGGGATACTGAGAAAACTAGGTGAACTATAGGTTTAGTTGCTTGGTCTCAATTATACGAAGTTGGTTTGATTTTGTATAGCGGCTTAATTTTGAGAGTATCCAATTCCGGACTAGGTTCCGAGGTTTTTCTGCATTTGCGGTTTTCTCGTTAACAAAATTTTGTTGTGTCATTTACTTTTGTTTTCCGCAAATATAATTGTTGTTATTATAATTTAAAGTAAATTACACAAACGTTAATTCCTATTTTACTTGATAGACAATCCCTAGAGTTTGGTTAAGTCTGAACCTATTATCAAGTAAACATACTTCGTTGTTGTATTGTCTCGATCTTGTATCCATAGTCAATCACACAAGTTATCTTGTTGTCGTATTGTCTCGATCTCGTATCCATAGACGGTCACACTAAGTGTGAACCGATTAGTTGTATTGTCTCGACTCAGTCTATAGACAATTACTTTCGGAGAAAGGACTTATAGGTGGGAAATTTTTAGATTGAGGTATATTTGGGGTACCCTCGTCCTTTCAATTGGTATCAGAGCAGGAAAATACGAAAAGATCTAACAATCTGTGTTTGGTGCGATCCAACCTATAAGAATTGAATCCCATGAGCAATTCGGTTAACGTTCTAAAGATTTTAAGTGATCTTCAAAAAGACACTGAAGAGTATTACTCTTCTCTTGTCAGGATGTTAGATAAACAAGTTGAACAGAACCAGTCATTTACTAACGAGATAGGTAGTGTCATGATTAATAAAGGACTGGTCAAAAAGGTAGATAACCCTACTAAGGGAGAATCTCAAAAATGTTCAAAATCAACATCCACACATCTAGAACCGACCAGAAAATTCTTCAAAAAGGGATGAAAATGTTTAACTCAGAAAATTTGTCTTGCAAAACATCTAATTAAACGTATCATGGGATTATATAAAGACCTAACAAGATATCCTAAATCTGGTGAACAATGTCTAGGAGCTTTTGCACTCAAAACAACTTCACCTTTCCAATGGTTTCTAGATAGCGGATGTAGAAGACACATGACTGGTGATCTTTCATGGTTCACAAAGACTGAAGACTACAAGGGAGGATCAGTAACATTTGGAGATGGGAGTAGCTGTCTAATCAGCAAGAAAGGTACTATTAGGCTTCCAGGTATTCCCGAAATTCATGATGTTGTTTATGTTAAAGGAATGAAAGCAAATCTTCTTTCAGTAAGTCAAATTTGTGATAAAGGTCATAAAGTCATCTTCAATATGAAAGGTTGTGATATTGAAGACAAGTCCGGAAAAATGATTTTTCGAGGACGAAGAAGTATGAACAACTGTTATCTACTCGATATACGGTCAAATTTATATTGTAACCTGACTAAGGTTGATTCAACCCATTTATGGCATGAACGTTTTGGTCATGTTAACTATCAAATGCTTGGTAAGCTCATTAACCGTGAACTTGTTAGAGATGTTCCAAAGATAAATACTAAAGTAGAAGGTTTATGTGGTGCTTGTCAATAAGGTAAGCAAGTAAAAATTCCCCACAAGCTTTTTCGAGACAAAGCCACTCGTGCTCCTCTCGATCTAGTTCATCTGGATCTGTTTGGTCCAATTCAACAAGCTACTGTTGGAGGAAAGAAATGTGTTTTAGTAATGGTAGATGACTACACACGTTTCACGTGGGTTGCCTTCTTGAAACACAAGAATGATACTCTTGAGGAGTTCAAAATCATTGTGAGTAGGATTCAAAATTAGCAAGGTAGCAAACTTAAAAGAATAAGAAGCGATCGTGGTACATAATTCAAGGATGCAAAAGTATATGAATACTGCAATGAATTTGGAATTAGTCATCAATTCTCTGCCCCTATTACACCTCAAGCAAATGGTGTAGCCAAGAGAAAGAATATAAATATTGAAGAAATGGCAAGAGTGATGCTTCACAATAAAAACCTACCATTAACCTTCTGGGGGGACTGGGGGGAAGCTGTTTTTACAACATGTTACCTTATAAATAGAGTCTATTTAAGATCTAAAACTCTTAATACTCCTTATGAGTTATGGTATGGAAGAAAACCCAATCTAAGTTATTTAAGGGTTTTCGGAAGCAAATGTTATATTCTCAAAGACAGAGAACATGGAGGAAAGTTTGATTCCAAAAGTGATGAAGGAATCTTTCTAGGCTATGATTCTGATAGCGTGCTTTCCGGGTATATAACCTGAGGACAAAAGTCATGATGGAAACAATTAACGTGGTTATTGATGACATTAGCGATTTCAGTCAAGACAATCATATTTCAGAACTACCTCCCTCTGAAACTGTTATCAAAGAAAAACATACTGAAAAAGAACCATCAATTGTTCCTCTAGTTAGTGACACTGATGATAAAGATGACAATGAAAGTATTTTTGAACAACCCAATGATACCGAAAATATTGTCCAAAAACCAGCTAAGTGGGTACATCAAAGACATTCTTCTGAAGATATCATTGGAGATGCCAATGCTAGAGTTATGACTCAAAGAGAACTTCAAAATGTATGTCACTACACATGCTTTCTATCTTCAATAGAGTCGAAAAATATTGAAGAATCTCTCAGTGAACCTTCCTGGGTAAACTCAATGCATGGAGAACTTAATCAGTTTAAAAAATAATAAGTATGGGAACTTGTGCCTAAGCCAACAGGAGTAAACATTGCCGGAACAAAGTGGATCTACAAGAACAAGTCAGACGAATTCGGAACAATTGTCAGAAACAAAGCCAGACTCGTTGCTCAAGAATATTCTCAAATTGAAGGTATTGACTTTGATGAAACTTTTGCTCATGTTGCTCGTTTAGAGTCTATTAGATTACTACTTGCTTATGCTTGCCATCTTAAGATTAAACTCTATCAAATGGATATTAAATCTGCATTCCTTAATGGAGATCTAAAAGAAGAGGTATTTGTTGCTCAACCAAAAGGGTTCGAAGATCCATTATTTCCTGATCATGTCTTTAAGCTCAAAAATTCCTTATATGGTCTAAAAAAAGCTCCAAGAGCATGGTATGATAAACTAAAATCCTTTTTTCTTCAAAAAGGATTCTCTAGAGGAGGTGCTGATAAGACACTTTTCACCAAATAGAATGGAAAAAATGTTCTTATAACTCATATATATGTAGATGACATCATCTACGGATCCACCTCAAAATCTCTAACAGATGAATTTCTGAATCTTATGAGTGGAGATTCGAAATGAGTAATGTTGGAAAATTATCATATTTTCTTGGTTTGCAAATACAGCAACAAAAAAACAATATTATTCTCTCTCAAGAAAAATATGCAAGGAATTTGGTTGAAAAATTCGAATTAAAAAGTGCAACTCCTATGGCGACTCCGATGCCAATTACCGTAAAACTTCAATCAAATCCAGGAGAAAAATCAGTATATCAAAAATTATACATATCTATGATAAGAAGCTTGCTTTACTTGACTGCAACAAGACCAGACATAGCTTTTAGTGTAGGATGTTGTGCAAGATTTCAAGCAGATCCCAGAGAATCACATCTAAAAGCTGTAAAACGAATAATACGATACGTTAATGGTACCATGGACTATGGTTTATCATATTCTATGGATACGAACAACAATATCGTTGCCTACTCAGATGCTGATTGGGAAGGATGTGTAGAAGACCGAAAAAGCACCTCTGGCGGATGCTTCTATGTTGGGAAAAATCTTGTAGCCTAGCACAGCAAGAAACAAAATTCACAGTCCTTGTCGACATGTGAAGCAGAATATATTGTTGCTGGTACATGTTGTACTCAACTTTTGTGGATGAAACAAATGCTCATTGACTATGGAATAAATATTTCAACTATGAGCATATTGTGATAACTCAAGTGCTATTCGCTTGACTGAAAATCCAGTTGAACATTCTCGTACTAAACATATAGATATTAGGTATCAGTTTATTAGAGAATTATATGAGAATGGAGTTATCAAATTAGAATATGTGCCATCCGAGCGTCAACTTGTTGATATTCTCACTAAACCCTTAGACGGGGCAACTTTCGAAAACCTAAGGAAGTTTATTGGCATTGTCAAGGTACATTAGTACCTTGTGTTTCGAGGTTTTAACTTTTGTATTGCATAGTTAAAACCGGTTTTCAACCTTTCTCTGGTAAAAGTTGGTTGTTTTTTTTCTTTTGTTATGCGAGAGGATGACAACATGATGATGATATTCTCCCCGGAAAGATATGAAGGAAAGGAGAAGAGGATGCAGAATTTGAGGTAATAATCTTGTTAGTTAATTATTTTCCTGTTTAAGAAAAGCATGATTTTATTTCATATTCTTATTGCTTTTGCTTAACAAAATTTCGGTACAATTGATGTTGATTCCATTATTTGTGTATGGATGTGTGTTATGATTCAAATTGTTTCCGGTAAGAAAAACTATTGTTATCTTTCATTATTGTTTGGTATCAATTGTTTAGGCTTACAAAATTGCGGTGCTATAATGTCTATGTTTGTTTCAATTGCTTCCGGTTAAGATAAATGATTATGCAAGTTGATTTATTTGGTTTGTATGGATTGTTTATGGCTTAACAAAAGTGTTTCGGGATCATTTGTTTAGTCCAAGTGATTTCCGGATAAGAGAAACTAAGTTTTTCGGATCTTAGTTAGACTTATCAAATGCGTAGGTTTCGGTTATTCAAGTCTAATCGAATGCCTTAACAAGAATTACTAGTTGACTAACCTAGTATTTGTCTTGTTTAAAAATGAAAGGTATAAGTGTAAATGGGGCAAAACGATTTGCTAGTTTTTAAGGAATTAAGGAGACGACCGTGCGGAGGAGACTCCTTGAACAGGGCAAACTGCTCAACCTCACACAGATGCACTGCAAAAAGGGAGTGCTTGAATTCGAGAGATCAATCCTTAGGACTCCGGCCTAAACTAAGACAATGGCCGTTCCAGAGTCAATTCGTTCACAAGAGAGGATGGGTCGATCTGTAGGAGGGAAGCTGAGAAATGTGTGAGATCAATGGTCATCAAGAATTATAGGTGTGTTGTGTATTCTGCGTGAAGAAATAAGATAAGTTCTGATTGATTGAATTTTGCTCCATTGAGAGTAATTGCTCAGACGCTGAGTTCTTATTCTCCTGTTGTCTGTTGTTTCGATCATGATTCAGAGACTTATTTATATTACAAGAATTGTAGACACCTTGATCCCATGAAGTGTGACAGTTGCTGGAGTCAAAGAGTGGGGAAGTGGAAATCGTGTTAAAACCAGTTGCTCATCGTACGGAGACTTGGTTGATTTTCTACCCACTACTTTGCTAACTCCTCTAACTGCTTGCACGACTTGCTCACATTCTCATCGTGTGTATGAGCACACGTGTCGTAGACCGCCATACCAAAACCCTAGTTGATATTCCTCCATATGACATGACTGATGTCTCGTGATTGTGGAGTCTGCAAGGTAGCCGTGTATTTAGTTAATCAGTTGTTGACTTTATGAGACGATGAGTCTTTCTATTGCTGAGTCGAACGTGATTTGAAAATATTCTAGGACTCATGAATTGAATATGTCTGCTGAGACAGAGATATAATTGTATAGTTAAGGTGAGAAAATATTGCTCATTTGATGAATTGTTGAATATTGATAGTTGAACCAATATTCCTTAGTCTGAGCAAATATTGCTCATCTGAACAAATGTTGCTCGTTTGATGAATTATTGATAGCGGACCAAATGAAATATTAATTTAAGATACTGGCAACTGAGCCGAGTATAATAATTAAAATGTTGATCACGGGATCAACGTAAAATTATTAGTGTTTGAATCTGCTCAAAATTATGCTTTGCAGAGCCTTGGATTCGAACCCTTAGTTTTGATCAATTGCTGATCAATTGAAGATTTATTGAAAATTAACCATGGAATGAAGGAGGGACTGGCTACATGGAATGATGGGTCGACCATGTAGTGCCCAAATGCTCGAGTGAGCCAGCACCAAGGTCTCTTGAATACCAGTAGGTGAAAGGATGATTAAATGCTGGTTTAATCATTTATTGAAATAACGCTCGTCTGAGCCTTAAGTGATAAAACCTAATTATGACGGAATGAGGGACCGACCAAGGGATCATGGAACCTGCCCTGGTTGGCCATGGGACCAACTGACGATCGTTTGATGAAATTCCAAGTTGTTTGGAAGAGTTTGAACCTAATATGAACGAATAAGATCAGATTATGAAAATATGTAGGACCGGCCTCTTGCAAGCCAAAGAGCCAACCTTGGTCGGTCAAGGTAATATTCCCATGTCACCAGAGTGTCCGTGTCTCAGTCCTGGGAATTTTGATATTTTCTGGTGTGCATTTGAGCAACATTTGAGAAAATATGAAGAAATCAGGGTTTTGCTGAAACTGAGGAACTTCATAAGATGAAGGAAATAATAATAATAATAATAATAATAGAACAAGGAATTATAAGGTGTGGGGCCGGTCATGGATAAGGCGTGGCCGGCCGGCTAATGTGCCCAGTCCCATGACACATTTTCTAATTTTATACTATTTTAATGATTTGAAGAAAATATCATGAATTAAGGAGTTTGTTGAAACGAAGGAGTTTCCTTAAAACGAAGGAGTTTCCATGAGATGAAAGAAACAATAATAATAATATAGGATAAAGGGTGTGTGGGACCGGTCATGGCTAGGGCATGGTCGGTCGGCTAGTGGCCCGGTCCCGTGAACCTTTCCCAATTTTATATTATTTTCATGATTTGAAGGAAATATCATGAAATTAAGGAGTTTCATAAGATGAAGGAAATAATAATAATAAAATAATAAGGAATTAACATGTGGGGCCGGCTAAAGCCAGCGCATGGCCGGCCGGCTAGTAAGCCCGGTCTCGTGACACCTTTCCTAATTTTTAATATTTCCTTAATATGAAGGAAACATCATGAAACTGAGGAGTTTCCTTAAGACGAGAGAGTTTTGTTCAAATGAAGGAATTTTCATGAGATCAAGGAAAAATAATAAAATATGATAAAATAATGAATCAGGCGTGGGACCGGCCACGGAATGACTGGCCGGTCGGTGGGCAGTCCCCTGGCGCCTTAGCTAATATTTTATTATTATTATTTTTCTTCCTATTTTGCATAGGTTCATCGTTCCTTCGTTTTTTTGAATGCTCGTTTGTGCATTCAAGTGCTCGTCAGTGCATTATTGCTGAGTACACTTGCACTATTTTGTTCGGGGCTTACTCGATAGCGGCTCAGATGCCCGCACGTTGAATATTTATTATTAACCCATGGAATTCTACTGGGAAGAACCATGAATTGAAGTAATGAAATATTATGAAGAATGTAGAATATTTTCTAGGATTCAGTTGATGAATTTAATGACTAGAAATAATTAATTGATGGCTCTATACTAGCAGGCAAGCTGTCTATCACTAGTACAGAAATGGCCTTTAGCCACGCCAGATATAAATTTCCCTGTCACGCCTTTTTGGTTTTGGCGTGTCTATAGGGTATTTCTACCCTATAGACATGCCATGTTCTATGGGCGTGTTAATATAAGTGCTTTCAGCCACGCCAGGGCTAGTAGCGTGTCCAAATATCAACCGTTTAGTCACGTTAACTTTTAATTTTTGATTGGGCGTGTTTATAGACCAGTCTATGGCCACGTTAACCAGTTGTGGCGTGTCCATAAAAATAGTCACGCCACTTGAGGCATGTTTAAAATGTTAGTTTTATTAGACACGCCAGTATGCGTGTCCATAGTGTATGATTTGCAGACACGCCAGTTAATTTGCGTGGCTATAAAGTTGGTTTTATTAGACACGCTAGTATGCGTGTCCATAGTGGGTATTTTATAGTTAAGGCGGTTGTATTGCGTGGCTAAAAAGTTCGGTTTATTGGACACACTAGTATGCGTGTCCATAGTGTGCGTTTTATAGACATGCGTGGTTTATATGCGTTTTATAGACATGCTGCTTTATATGCGTGGTTAAAAAGTTGGTTTTACTAGACACACTAGTATGCGTGTCCATACTGTGCGTTTATAGACATGCCGGTTCTATTTATTATTGGGTATGGGTATACATGAAATGGGTTGTAACTGCGACAGCACTAGCCCAGCTCTGTTGAGGGCTTTTTTCTTCTCCAACCCAACAGTCATTAACTGACTTTCAAAAAAAGCTTCTGCCCAAATTCGAACGTATGGTCTCAACTCGAAGGAGGTAGGTAACAAGACGAATCAATCCACCAAGCTGCCCATCTATAGTTGTTTAAGATTAGTTACAATAACCTGTTTCTGCTATTCCATAGGGACCAAAGGATAGTTACAATCTATAGATGAATCATTTGATGCTCCGCAACTCACAAAGAAGAAATTCTTCCTCTTCATCCTCATGCTCTGCAACTCATTCATCCCTTTTACCCCAAACCTATATTTCCATTTCCTCCTCCTTTACTACTCTTTCACCCCTTTAATCCCAAACACTAGTACTAATGCTTGGACTTGGTTTTGTTGTTGTTTCTTGTTTGCTGCTGAATCCATTAAAATATTTTGGTGCTTAAGTGTTTAATTAATGGATTCAACAGCAAACAAGAAGATAACAACAAAAACAAGTCCAAGATGCTCTGCCAAGTTAACCTGTAGCTGAATGGCTATAAATAACTCATCTGATAGACTTGCCTTCTATGAATGCATAAAACCAAACGGTTGACCTAACAATGCACCTCTTAATTGGAGTAAAATCTAATGAATTAAGCGACTAGATTTAGGCTTTGGAAATATGGTTTAGCAGAGTAATGACGTCTTTGAAGAGGGTGTGTATGGCATTGAAAAGGCGTTAATATCCTAGCGACAAACACTTGACCAAGCTCCATAAAATACCATTTATGGCTAAGCTACTACCATTATTTAAAAAAGGCAGGGGGATAAACGGATTATTATACCAAAAGAAGAAATCATAGAAATAGAGATTAAGAAAACAGATAATGGCAGAGAATGCTAGTAGTTCAGCAAATGGAAATCACAACGAGCCACCACCCGATTCAGATGCAATGGTATGTGCAAAGTTGACAATTGGTACTTTATCAAGCTCTGAGATTGAAAGGTTAATTCCTTTTCTGAATCAGGAGAAGATAAGGAAGAAAGATCAAGAGGAGCGAGAAGAATTTGAAAGATTAAGGGTTGAAAATGATGAGGAATTTCAGTTGTGGATGAGAAAGTTGGATGCCAAAGAGGCACGTCGACACGGGCAGAAGCTTCAATGAAGAGGAGAGTGGAAGTGTTCATGGGGGAAAACTCGCAGTGCGACTTAAAGTGATAGTGAAGATGAAGAAAAGAACCTTGAAGGAGTAGAAGATGAGGAGAGCAGTGATGATTCGATGAAGAGAGATGAGAGAGCAAAAGAAGCAGAGAGGAAGAAGAGGAAAAGGCAAGAGTTTGAAGATGTGATGTACAAATGCTATCTCGCCGAAGAGAAGAACAACCCTCGCAAGTTTGCTCGAACCATGTCAGAACCCCTGAACGTGGATTCTGACGGAGAGGAGATTCCTGGGTTAGACCTCGATGGGGAGCCTGTTTTTTCCGGTGATGAGATGGTGGTTTGCAGTGAAGCAGAAGATGAGGAAGAAGAAACCGAAGATGATGATATCCAGGGTCCCTACACATCTTCAGACAATGATGATGGTACTGGTGCCTACTATGAAGATGATGAGTTAAACTACAGCAGCAACAATGATGGCGATTCTTGGTGATTGCCTTATAGGTACTGTCAAATCCCTTAGAACTAGAGTAATGTGATATATATTTTGATTACTATTTCTCTTGTGCATCTTCGTGAAAACTTGTGGGGATGTTGATGGTACTTTATGTTGCTGAAGAAGTGTATTGAGAATGGGGTTCAATTTCAGACATTTGGTGGTTATTTTTTGTTTGATAGATGCATGGTGTTGATGAAGATCTTAGAAGATGTATGGTGATTTTGGGGTTCAGTTTGCAGCAGGTGCATTGTTTGGATAGCAGCTGGGAGAGTTGCAGTGGTTATGATGGGTAAACCTTTTATGTCAGGTAGATTAGTAATGTTGCATCTTTGAATTTTGGTTGTAAAAAGAAAGTTGTAGTGGCACTGGTAGCCTGTCGGGTGTTTAGAATTGGTATTCTGTTTGCTTCTTTAGATGTAATTAAACTAGTTGTGTTCTTCTAGTTGTTTTAATTTTTAGTAGTATTAAACTTGTGATGGATGTAGGTCTGAAGGGTTTGAAGAAATTTTTCAGTTTTTCTTGCTCTTTTGATTTCAGTAGTAATGGATTGAATACAATAGATGTACAAACAAGCAATGTTCTTGGTGAATGATTCTAAAATTTCAATGATTGTAAAGTAGAGATTGGTAGGAAAAACTGAATTAGTGAATCAATAGGGTATATAAAATGCTGGTTAAGATGGTAGAAACTAAGGTATTACTCCAGTTTATAAAATGATGTTGGAATAAGATTAATTCAAAGACTATTTTAGTCCCAATTCTAAAAAAAATCTATGTGCAAGCCTAGTACTATTACTACTAATCCTAACATGACAGAATATTAATTCAACAATCAGTATAGGCAAATCCAAACTCATCCAACATTGCTAAAACCAATCTTCATACAAACCCCACCATGATTTAAGAATCAATTTTTTTCAACAATCCATACATTCATTCTCTAGTTAACTGGAAAATCCAAACTGCTGACTTAAATTTGTACCAAATTCAGTACCATGATGATCATCATTACTAAAATAGTATAACCCAAAACCAAAAACAAAGGCTAAGAGTATATATTTTACACTAACCAGTTCCTCGAACAAAAACCAAAAAATGTTCCAACCTAATCATTCATCTATTAGCAAACACAAACAACTACATTCTATCACTTGGCTTCATTATCGCTTAGTCCTTGGAAATGGTTGCTCAGATGAAGTCGTATGAGAAGCAAGGGATGTTGTTGGTGCTGGTGCTGGTGTTTTCCTTGAAGTTCTACCCTTAATGTCGTCCTGATAGTAATCATCCCTGGATGTCCTTTACAGGTCAAGTTTATCTACCTTCGACAATTTATACTCATTTCGACAAATAACTGCCGTACTGAATTCCTCGTCGACTTCATCACCGTCATATTTCCAGATTTGGGTAGGTGCACCTAACACAATAGACTTTTTTTTTATTTTCCTGGTCTGGCACATAAAATACCTGCTTAGCTTGGGATGCAATCAAAGGATCATCCTGGAGTCCCAACTTATCAAGCTCAACCAAAATGTAACCAAGTTTGTCTTTTGAGACCCCTGCTTTGGTAACCCATTTACACCTGAAAAATGGAATTTTCAGCGAATGATATGTCAGCACCCATATCTCTTGTAAAACACCATAATAATCCGCCAGATTAAAGGTAATCCCCGCTTTTCTAATGTGTGTGTCAGTTGCCTCTACGTAAACCCCGCTATTATGGTTAACGGAACCATCATGAGATTTTGTGCGAAACAGGTATCCATCGATGTGATATGCTTCGTATGTCTCTACTTGTGCATTCGGTGGGATTGATAGCCACCTTAAGTCCTAATTGAAGTTTTCCCTAGAGTATGCCCACCCACTCTCAACCTGAAATACATTATAAGGATTAGCCTCCGTCTCAGCGCAAAAGTTACATATAGCAAGAGTGACATTTTCTGCAAACTATTACCACTTTTTGTAACCATTTGGCGAACTCTTCACGATGTTTTTGATCTAGGTGTCTATCACTCGTACCAGGATATTTATCCTTCAAAAAATTCTGGTGTCGGCTGGACAGTGCAATGATTAATGTTATTATCTTTACAGAAATTCGGACACAAAATCAAAAAAATAAATAAAAAATGAGGTTATTTGGTTAGATCTAGTTGTACTTACTCAATGTAAGAACTAACTTCAGGCGAATTCCGCAATACATAGAAATGCGTTTTATCAAACAGATACTTATCAACAGGAGGAAACTTAGGATTTGACATTGGTTTTCCCCTGAAAGAATAAGAATCTTCGCCAGTGTCAGATGTGTTGAGTTTGTCTGGTGGAATTCCGACTGTATCATTCATGCTTTGTTGGTGCTCACTGATAACCTCAATTGTCTCTTCCGCAAGGTTTCCTTCAGCAATGCTTCCTTCAGGTCTATTTATGTTTCGCGCATTCCCTTTAATGACCTTCATGCACCTTTAAAACGGATACATCCATCGAAAGAATACAGGACCACAAATTTGCACTTCCCGGGTAAGATGCATAGTTAAATGAACCACGATGTCGAAAAAGCATGGAGGAAAGTATTTCTCGAGCAAGCACAACGTCACAACGAGATCCGACTGCAATTTTTCTAGCTCTGCCACCCTGATTTCTTTGCTAGATATTTCCCTGAAAAAGAAACAAAACCTGATAATAGCATATCTTGTTGGCTGCGGCACAATTGATTTAATCACAATGGGAAAAAAATGCTGCATTAGCATGTGATAATCATGCGATTTTAGTCCAATAAGCTTTCGATCTTTTCGATTCACCAGGGTTGAAAAGTTTGAACAATACCCTTGTGGAACCTTTATCTCGGATAATGTTGCACAAAACTTGTCCTTTTCCTCCGGGCTTAATGAGTGACATACTGCCTTTAGTATGTATCCCCCTTTGCCATTTTCCCGAGGTTGCAACTCGTCTCTAAAACCCATATCCTTTAGGTCCATTCGAGCAACAAGGTGGTCTTTCGACTTAAATTCATTGTTCAACAATGTTCCAACGATACTCTCGCATACATTCTTTTCGACGTGCATGAAATCTATGCAATGGTGGACAACATGATAACGCCAGTAGGGGAGGAGCCGGAACCATATATTGAACTTTTTCCAGTAGGGCCTTTCGGTATCCTTCTCCTTCCCCTTCTCCTTCCCCTTCCCCTTTTTTGGGTCGATGGTCTTTTCGATTCTCTTCATCTTTCCACCTCTTCCAGGGTTATCCTGCACGAATTCCACCATAATGTTCTTCCGTCCCTTTCCCCATTTATTCTTTATAGACTTTACCTCATTGTATATTTCTGACGGGGTCATAAGTTCTGGAGCCTTTTCATTTTCTTGTTTTCCGTTGAACCCCTTCTGACGTCTGAATGGATGATCGTATGGTAGGTATCTTCTATGCCCGGTATAAACCTCTTTTTTACAATTTTTTAGTCCGACATAGTAAGTATTTCTCCCACACACCTTACAGGCGTCTCGTCCCTGGTAGGGGAAACCACACAGTGTACCGAGAGTCGGGTAATCATTATTGTCCATAAAATAACCGCACATAGAGTAAACATCTCCTGTTTCAGCGCATCAAAACATTCGACTCCCTCAAACAATTCCTTGAGATCCTCGAAAAACGGTTGTAACATAACATCAATGTCCTTACAAGGCCCCCCATCGATAATTAATGACATCATGGTGAACTTTCTCTTCATACACAACTCTGCCGGAAGGTTGTAAATCACTGTAAGAATTGGCCACACACTATGCTATTTTTGCATGCCTTTGTTTACGTCAACCCTGTCAGCCGAAATGCCTAGCCGCAGATTTCGAGGATCATCACGAATTACGGGATATCTTTCATCTATATTTTTCCATGCTGGTGAGTCCGCTGGATGCTTTAAAACACCCTCTTATTTCTTTCTGGTGTCGTGCGACAATAAATGTTCGACAATTCTCTTTGATTGAAACATTCATTTCAGTCTTAGGATAATTGGGAAATACCACAAGACTTTTGCCGGAATTTTTCATGCACCTCTTGGGTGGTGTCGTCAACTTTCCATCTTGATTCTCCACAGGTGGGACACTTGATGTGATCCTTGTAATTCTTCCTATAGAGAATGTAGTCATTGATGCATACATGTATCTTTACGTAACCTGAACCCAAATCTCTCATCACCTTCTTAGCTTCATATGTATTTTTCATCATCTCATTTCCTGTAGGGAGCATGGATTTTAACAGTGGTAGAAGTTCATTAAAGAAATTGTCGGAAGCTCCGTGCTTGCTCTTCAAGTTAAATAGTTCACACATTGCAGATATCTTTGTAAAATACGCACATCCTTCGTATAGGGGTTTCCCAGCATCTTTTAGTATCTGTTGAATCTTCTTAGAATCCTTTGAAAAGTTATCTCCTAATAAAGCACTAACCATTTCTATAGTCTATGCAACATGTGTTGGTTCATCATAGTGCGGACCATCGCTGCCATTACCATCCAGAAGTGTCCACCTTGATGACTCATCTCCTTCTCCGTGCTTAGTCCATACGGCATAATTTTGAATGAATCCAGAAGAATATAAATGAAACTTAACTTTACTTGCCTTGTGCACGTAGAGGTTGAGACATTTCAAACATGGACATAGAAACTTAACTTTGCCATTGTCGTATGGTTTCCGTTTCCCATTCGCAATATCCTGTTGGTATGTATGCGTAGCAAACTTTATAAATGCATCGACTCCGTCTTGATAACGTCGTTGGGTTCTATCGGTATACATCCAAGATTTATCCATTACTCTAGGATCCATTATGAATTCTCAGGTACCTGGACGGAGAAAAAACTTGTCAACATCTTGTGAAAATGTTATTATGGTCCGAATAAAACTACGAATTATCATTGCAAAGAGTAATATGTACACAAAGAGTAATCACAAATCACAATGTGAGTTCAAGTATCATATATAAATCATACAAATAATCAGAGGTTAGCTACCTACATACAGTTGCATGTGAAGAAAATATTTACCCTACTATGACCATTAGAGTTACAATCTCAGTTAACAAAGCAGTACTGAAAAGAATTACTTACACGATCGATCCGATTATTCCGCAAAGCAAAATTGACAGGGGAATATATGGTTTATCCAGGAGATGAATCAGATGATCAAAGTAAACCACTTGTTTTGTTTTATATGGGGAGGTTAGAAGATTTAAGAGTATAAACATGAAATGATTTAAGACGAGAGAGATGAACACAAAGGGTAAATGGAAATTTGGAAATATTTTTACTAATAAATAATTTGGCAAAATACTTAAGTGTATATCGTAAATAATTTGGTAAAATAGGAAGGTAAATATCCTTCAATTTGCATGCTGCACGTTCTATGTTAAGAATTTTCTCAGTCAAATCTTGTTATCCTGCTGCATAATTTTCTGCTTTGACGGCTCTAAAAGATGCGATGCAATTTTTTTTGTTCGTAAATGGAACAAAAGGTAAATAGGAGTTAGATGCGATGCAACTAATATTCATTCCATCCTGAAGATTTTTTTTGTTCGTACTTGAATTCAGAAAATAAATCAAAATGATAGCTAAAAAGCGGAGTACGTGTAGTTGCAGTTGTTATAACGGTACTAAAGTAAAAAACTAACTTTGTAAAAAGTGGAGTACGTGTTGGTGCAGTTGAAAAATAAAATCGTAAGAACTGGAAGAAGTTATGGCCCCAATTAGAATTAAGTGAACTACAACACATTACTCTATTTGTGTGTTCTGTCCAATTAGAATTAATATCTAAAACCAAAGCTTGATTTATCCAATTAACATAATAGGTTTGATCATTGATGGATTTCATTAAAGTCTCACAATCTGATTCAAAGATAACATAATTAAAGTTCTTAGAGGGTGCCAGAGTAACAGCTGCCAGCATAGCCTTACATTCCAGCTTCTCAGCTTCAACTCATATCTTCATTCCTCCATTGAAGCATTGTCCTTGCACCCGGAAGCAGCTACCTGCACAATTCCTCACTATTAGCCCTATTCCACCTTGTAATGAATCTGACTTAAAGAAGCATCAAAATGTAGAAGAAACAGGATTAGTTCCAGGAGACACAAGTTTATTAATGCCATCTATTGACATTGTCCTATTTGGAGTTATGTTCTGAAAAATCTTTGAACATCAAATAGTCCAAACTGATGCTTAACTAATTAAAATATGGCCCATCTGTTAACTAATTAAAATTAAATAAATGTACACAATTGTGCAGGGACCTATTATGTTTGACCATTTTTTGATTTTAATTGTTGGTCAGGGACTTGAGATATGGCATGATACATGAGCCAAACCATGCTGCAGTTCAAGATATGGCCCATATGTTAACTAATTAATCAATTATGTCAGGAATACACTAGTGTTCATATTAATCAAATCAAGATATTGCAATACACCAACGTCACATAATGCCTGTCAACAGGTGCTGGCTCTTCCGGATCTGCAAATGCGTAAACCCTGGTAAACCGTGCATGATCAACAAGTGCTGGTGTCTATGAATTTTGAAAAAAATCAATTATGATTGTAGTAATAATGTAGTAGGAAAAATTGCGTGTGAAATTCATTAAGGAATAAGGACTATTTTGTTAAATAAAGAAGGTAAAATTTTAATTTTAACAAGTGTGTTATCTCATTGACATGAATGCTTAACGTGTCAGGATATTTAGATATTTCTTTAGGGTTTCAGCAAGATTATAGGAGTCTAATTAGAACTTACAATCAGTAGTCTAATCCTACAATCCTAATACAATATTTTTCTGCTGGGTCTCGCAAAATCGCACTTTCCATATATCACCTTGATTTTCGTTTGTTATATTCATGGTAAACATAACTCACCCACTATATTTAGATTTGCATACTAGGTGTGTATAGAAAAGAAATAAAAAAAACACTATATTTAGCTAGATTTGGATCCTAGAAATAAGAAATTAGATACCTCGTTCATATGTAAAAGAAATAAGGAATTGAGAGGATGAGTTCTAATGAGAAATGTGTTGTTCCTGCCAATGGTCTTGCTAATAATGATCCTCCTCCTTCGAAGGGCTTTGGTTCATGGGATGACTTTGTGGAAAGCATTGGTGATATACTAGAAGAGTATGTCGATGAAGAATGAGAATTGGTTCATATTAATAAAATGATCCATGTTGAAAATGATCCTCCTCCTAAGGGTTTTGCTTCTTGGGATGCATTTGAGAAAAGCTATGGTGAACATTTGGATAATGATTTTAATGAATAAGAACATGGGAAGCCACCAAGACGAGCAAATTTATGGCTGAGCACTCGGCATTGACTAAATTCAAGTTTTTTACATTATTTTTAGTATGCTAATTCTATTAATGTGTAAGAAAAATTATGTGGCAGTCAAAGGCCTACTGTTCAATTGTACTCTCAATTCTGATTTTATTTTTTGGTTAAGTTTGTCAGATTTGGCATTGCAATTTATGAAAAATTTGGCTATATTTTTCAACTCTGATACAAGACTCAATATACAGTCCCTATCATATTCATGATCCTATCACTTTAACAGCAAAGCCACAACAAAATCATGGTTAACCCTAACTCTTCAGATCCAAATCTCTAAGCCAAGCCCCCTTAAACACGTTACTAGTTCATTCTGTTTTGTCAAAAGATTGATACTCCAACAGATGAACAATGGACAGAAATTAAACAACATATGCACTTGGAATCTAAACAAAATATTGCATCCGTATATATTAAACATTCACAAAAAGTATACTTCCAAGCAGCTTTACAAACAGACTAATTAAACATCCAAAAAAAAAACATAAGATGCACTAATAACAAAAAAAAAGACATATATATATATATATAACTAAACAAAAGATGATGGATCAAGATGTGATTGAATACCATTCTTGCATAGCAGAACCATGAAAACAGAGGACTAGATCAGTTAGAATCCCCTTCTTCTTCACTGCTGTTGTCGACAATCATAACCACATCTTTGTATGACCAATCATCATCATCATCATCAATATCATCGTCTTCATCTTCATCCTCAAGCGTTGGCCCAAACCAAAAGAAGTGTTCTGGATCATCTAAATCATCATTATCAACAACATCATCGTCTTCATCTTCATCCTCAAGCGCTGGACCAAACCAAAAGAAGTGTTCTGGATCATCTAAATCATCATCATCATCATCATCAGCATCCTCATCAGCATCCTCAGAATCATACTCATCATCCTCTTCATTGTCCTCCTCTTCTTCATCGTCAACAGCATCATAATCATCCTTCTCTTCATCTCCAAAACAAGGAACAACCTTGCAACCAAAATAACCAACGATCTTTTTGTCTTCATCAAGAAGAAGAAATCGGAAGGAAGTTACAACTAGAGCAGTCATTTTGTCTGGTTTGATACTAAAACTTTCAGTTTTTTATACTGAAAGCCTAGGTTCAGTTTAGAGAGAGACTTGACGGAGAAAAAGCCGAGTAGTACTCTCCTAGTCTCCCTTGCTCGTGTTTTATACCGTGACACACGTTTTCACCTTGATATTCAACCTCTAGCTTAGCCACGTACAAGCATGATAACTTGACTAGTGAACGAGTATAGCTTTGGAAAATAAATAAATACAGTATAATATAAAATAAAAAATTTGGGTGGAAAATTAACATCAAGGAATTTAACTTGGAAGAAATATAAATTGGTTTACAAGCTCGTCCAAGAGTGACATCAGTAAAAATGGAAAATTAGCATTAAGCAATTTGTCTCGGTGGAAATACTCCCCGAAAACTTAGATTTGGAAGAAAAATTCTTGCTAAGATCGTGACATCTAAATAAATAAAAATTGGTTTAGAAGCTCGTCCAAGAGTGACATTGGTAAAAATTGAAAATTACCATAGATCGTGAAATCGAAATATAAATTGGTTTACAAGCTCGTCCATGAGTGACATCGGTAAAATAGAAAATTAAATCAATTTATCTCGGTGAAAATACTCCTCGGAAACTTAGATTTGGACGATAAATACTTGCTAAGATCGTGACATCGAAATAAAAATTGGTTTACAAGCTCGTTCAAGAGTGACATCGGTAAAAATGGAAAACTACCATCAATCAATTTATTTTGGTGGAGATATTCCCCGTAATAAATATACTTGCTAAGATCGTGACATCAAAATATAAATTGGTTTACAAGCTCGTCCATGAGTGACATCGGTAAAAATAGAAAATTAAATCAATTTATCTCGGTGATCTCCGGAAACTTAGATCTGGATGAAATATACTTGCTAAGATATCTTGACATCGAAATAAAAAGCAGGGGTTTAGAAGCTCGTCCAAGAGTGACATCGGTAAAAATGGAAAATTACCATCAATTAATTTATCTTGGTGGAGATATGCCAAAAACTTAAATTTGGACGATAAATACTTGCTAAGATCGTGACATTGAAATAAAAATTGGTTTACAAGCTCGTTCAAGAGTGACATCGGAAAAAATGGAAAACTACCATCAATCAATTTATCTTGGTGGAAATACTCTCGGAAACTTAGATTTGGATGAACTATACTCTCTAAGATCGTGACATCGAAATAAAAATTGGTTTAGCTGAATAAGCCATGTCCAAGAGTGACATTGGTCAAAAACTTGGATGTCGAGTCTTGTCGACGAAGCCAATCATAGTCGTTCGTGAATTCATAATTCCGACCAATCAAATAAACTAGTTACACCTGATAACCTAACATCCCCAAACATCCTTGCCAATATTATCGGCCGATCGGTCCGATTCGACCAATAATGCGATATTATCAGATATTCATATGTATATATCACTAATATTTCATGTTTCGTCCACATTAAAGGCACAAACATGATAAAATCCTATATTATCGGCCAGTATTTTAAAAAATAAATGTTGATCGATCGGTTCTTTTAATACAAATTTAATTGTAAGAGCTAGTTAGGCTTATAAGAATATGAATTGGGATTTTAATCAAAAAAATTGCACCAAAAAGGATTTATGATCTTCCAAGGCACTAGCTACTACTATATTAATAATTTATTATTTTGCTTCTAAGAATATGTGAATTGGGAGTAAAATACCGGAAATGATTTACATCCTGCGGGTTAAATCCCGCGAGCCATCCCGATGAGAGTGTGTGAGAGAGGGGGTGGGTCCCACACTTAACCCACTCCTGCTAAACCGCCGGGTCATAAGAAACCTGAGATTTTCTCTCTTACGAGACATACCGCGGGATCCAGCCCGCGGTGAGTTTATCACTTCCGGTAAAATACTGCAATGTTGTTGACTAAGTAATAAAGAAAAGATACTATTGTATCCAAGGCACTAGTAACAAAGGAATTAGCTAGTAAAATAATAAATACTCCAGTTTGCAGTGGTATTTTTTGATCTTTGATCATTTCTACTTTAACAATTTGTGTGGAATATCTAGTGGGACCCTGTCCTAAATACCAGCCTCATCACTAAATACTAGGAGTATATATATGGAACATTCCTATGATTGGTTTTTGGATTTTAGGGGTACATTCCTATGGTAGTTGTACTTTGGGACTTCTTGTTATGTGTGACTGAAAGAGAAGTATAACTATATTATAACAAGAGCTTGTATTGTATACCCCACAAGATCTAATAGCTTTTGGTATTATCAAAAACAATAAAAAGTTGGTATAGCCACACTTATTTCTTAATTTACTTTTTTTTTTGTAACAAGATATAAAGCAGAGAAAGAAAACAACCTAACTATATGCTTCTCAGTTCTCACACGCTTGACTTACCTAAATAAGTATTATTCTTAAATGTAGCAGTATCTTTGATCAGAGCAATGAAGCTTTTTTTTTATATTAATTGTGTAATAAAACATTTTCCTTTTTTTTTTGAATTTGTTAACATTTTATTTTTGGTAAAACTTGGGACCATATTATTTGGAAATATATATATATATATATATTACCTTAGATAAAAGTGGTTGATTGTTGCTCTTAACAGGGTTACTGATAGGGTTATGGGTGTTATCAAACCTTCTAGAGTATTCTCTCCTTAAAAAGCAGTATTCTGTCAATCACCACGCTACTGCTTTTGTCAATCATCATTAGGATTCAGTTTCTCATATTTCACTTCCACTGATCTACGCAGTCACAATGAGTATCTTATTTTTTGTGCGCATGCAAAAGAAGAAGATCTAGGTAGCCATAATGAGTATCTTGTTGCTTTCTTGGGTACATGCAAAAGAAAAGATAGATCTCTTTAGTACTCCTCTTCTTATGTTTTTCCAAATAATATAGAGAAGATTATTTTTTGTTTCTAAAATGTTTGTCACATTTTTTTGGCTTGATGACCCATTTGGCATTGGTGCCAAGATCCCTCGTGGTCCAGTCTTTCCATAAATTATTGCTATATTTCTTCTATTTGGTCATGTCTAAATTAAAATTAAAATCTGATAACTATCATAACGGCTTATGTTTATATAAGGTATATTATGGAAAACTGAATTGTGTCGACTCAACGAGTTAATTAAAATTGATCAATTAACAAACAAATATCAAGCAAAGAATTTAAAGAACCAATATTTTTATAAAACTAAACGAAGCAAAATAATACCAACATCCTCAATATTTAAAAAATAAAATAAAAATAATAATCAAAATAAAAAAATTCTAAAAACAAAAACCACATTATTCGAAAGTTTCTTTGATAATCTACTCAACTAAAACCATCGCATCTGGTACTCGTGTTGCAGCGTTAGCAAGCTGTGCTGGAACTTCAAGTACCTTTTTCTCTAGAGGTGTCTCCCTGGGTACTTCTGGTGTGCCAGACACAGTTTCACCAACAGGCTCATTCGAATGAATGGGAGCATGGACACCATCAATTTCAACAGAAGCAGAAGCAGGAATAGTAAGATTGTTAACATGAGCTTGAACTTCAGCTAAACGGGGCATGCCAGGAACCTTACACATGCCATCAATAGTTATGGTGATCCTTAGATTTCTAGTACAACCATTACTATCATTGGAATTGTTTTCCTCTCGGTATTGTTCTTATTGGAACTCATTTTCTTCCTCTAATATATCAATCTATCTTTTATGCTGGTGTGGTTTGTACAACCTCTTTAATAATATATATATATATATATATATATGTGTGTGTGTATTAGAAAAACCCTTTTTTTTAGGTTAGGAGCATTATCTCCAATTACCTAATTCAGTTGTATTCCGCATATCACTCTCAAATAAACAAAATATAACAGTTTCCATATCGATACATATATATGCTCATATACGCGTACAACACCACATTGATTTTAGTATATATATGATTTATCTAAATACGGAAAAATAGCACGAAAAAATTGTGTAAACACAACCATGTTGATTGAGTATATGGAGTATATGCTTTATCTTACAGTAGATCATAATAATGTACTCTTCGCTAATGTGCATGCCTTGGATACACTCTTTCCAAATCTGTAGGTATCTGAAGTATCTCTCTCCATGATTCGCCATGCCTAATCTTTCTCTGAACAAATTTCTATTTTTGGTGTAATTCCCTCGGTAATTCACACCTACTCAAATCCATGCGCAACAATTCCGTCCATTCAAGCGCTATAACCATGCCCAAATTCTCTTTTGGCTTTCGTATATTGGTCAACACCATAAATTACAGCTATGATTGGCAATAACAATATATATTGGGATCATTTTTTTTTCTTCAAAAGATTAATATACTATGGTCATAACCCTAATTTTTAAATTTTCAATGGACACATAAATAGAATGTTGATAAACTGGAATAAATCTCACACAAACACGTGAAAATATCTGTTTCTTGTTTGGATCATGAATTTTTAAAGAATGCGGGCTGATTAAGGATGTGACCATTGACCAAACGGTGTAATGGTTCGCACCCCTTTAACAGAATAGATTTTGAAACCCCAAAAGACGTGATAGATTTTGAAACCCCCAAAAGATGTGAAATTTCCAACAGGTGTGTTGTGTGGGGACATATATTGCATCCATTGGATGTGTATATAAGCGTTACTCATATCTGCTAGTAGCATTCAACAAAAACGAAATCCTAAATGCTTCTACATTTAAAAAAAATATATTTCACCAGTAATAGTAATGGAATATTACCGGATTTAACTCCCGAGATACTACACCTCCTCCCAAGTACAAAAAATATTTTGGCAAGCAAATGTGTATGCAAAGAGTGGAATTCTGTCCTTGCAGACAAAAGAATTGGGCTCCTTTTCGGTTTCACTAAAAAAGTGGGAGAAGAAAATGTTACACAACTCTTCTACAAAAAACAAATTGAGGAGGAAGATTACTACACGATGATGGGAGATTTCAATCAGATGTTATTTGGAAACAATGGTACCTGGAATATCCCATCCTATGATGTAAACATGTCACACCCAATCGTTGGATCTTGTAATGGTCTAGTATGTTTTTATGTTTCACACCACGGCATACAAGATCCTATTTATATTATGAATCCAACAACGGGTGAGCACCTCCATCTGCTGCAAATATGCGATCCAACACCAACGCCACAAATTAGTTGGCTATATGCACGATACGTCGTAGGGGGTTTCGGCTACTGTGAACATACCGGTGAATACAAAGTAGTTCGAACTCAAGTGGGTGGTAAAGTGGACGTACACACACTAGGAGACAACAGGGGATGGAAGAATATCTGGGAATTTCCTTTTACTTTTCGGGATTCAGGTGTGCACGCACATGGTTGTATTTTTTGGATAAATCATTATATTTATAACAATGATCAGATAGTATCTTTCGATTTGGACAATGAGACATTCCAATCACATTCGCCACCCCCGCATCATATTTATGAGAATGGTGGTTTCAGTATTCCAAAACTTGGAATGGTCTTGTCTGGAGTTCGCCTTTTATTTTACAACATTCACGATATTTATGATATCCGGATTGATTTTTGAGCACCCATTTCCGATAATGATATTCATGCACGGGCACCCGGTGTAGAATGGAATTGGGTACTTAAGAGGAAAATTTTCTTGGAAGAGCCTTTGAATCCATGGAGGCCGCATTATAAGCTGATAGCCTTGGGAAATAAAAAAGACATCTTATTGCAAAACTACCAGTGTTTAGTGCGTTATAATGAACTCACCAGATATTTGACAGAAATTGGGGAGACAAGGTGGCCGGTAAGGGTTAGAGTTATTCCTCACATGAGGAGCGCCGTCTCGTTGAGGAATTTTGGAGGACAATCGGAAACATGTACTGACGATGTCCATGCCACAAACATATTTCGTGTGTAGTGTTTTTGTTTTTGTTTTGATCAGAGTAATGTAGTTTGGTGTTCAATATATATATATTTAATAGTACTATTTCTCATCTTGATTTTTTTTTCTTATCTTGTATGGACTAAAAGTTGTTTTTGAAATTTGAAGAATCGAACTTGGTCTTATTTTGGGTAATAATGGTTGGTATTTTTATTTTATGGAGTTGATGCTTTTAAACATATTCCCGACGAATTTAGAGGGGGACTTTCTTTTATGGTGGTCAATTTGGTACAGAGGGAGGCATTTCTGTATTTCAGTTGTATTTATGGTTATAAATTTTGCGAATCTATAGGGAGACTTTTATGTGTTCATAAAAGTAAATCCGAGAGAAAAAAAGAAAAATGTAAAAAGAAGTGAGAATTTGAGATGCAAAAGGTGTAAGTGATTGACAGACAAATCAATGAATATTCTTGAAAATGCACACGAATGAAATTTTTTTTTGAGAAGTCGAATTTTTTTTTTGAGAAGTCGAGAAAAAAAAATGTTGATTATGTGACTAATCGGGATTCTTTTTGTAGATGAATTATAGATTTGAAACTGGTGTTTGACACCAAAACACAAAACCAGAACATAAATGGGCAAAACAAATTAGAGACATATGTAACACATCATTTTAATTTCCAGAATTGTGTTATTACGTCTTTTTTATTAATAAATAACTAATAAATATAAGAAATACTGATCACTAAGAAACCTATTTTGTCAATCTAGTCTCTTTTTGAATCATGAACTATAAATTCCACGTCCTAGTCGTTAATCACGAAGCAATTGTTTTTGAAGCCGATCAACTCGTTCTTGAAGTATATTCACCTGTTGTTGGAGACCAAAATAATGACGATCAAAGGGACAACAACGTCTACTTTCCCCATGCACCAATTCCACACAATGACCATCGACAACAAATGCATTAATCTCACGCAAATGCCAATAATCTGCATGCTTCCTCATGCAGATTATGAACACGCCGAGTCTAGGCTGAAGAACTCATACATCGTAATCTGAGATCTTAAAATCGTCTTCTAGGGTTCTTCTTAATGAATTGTACTCAACAGTTTTAGGACCCATAGCAATAAATTGGTAGAAATATTTTGTGCAGTTCATTCTGATCGAAAAGGAAGAGCGATTGGTAGCAGGAGAGAAGAAAATCTCCTTGTATTGACAATTAGATGTGGTGGCCTAAAAAAATTAGGTTGATTTATTTATTAAGTTCTTTATGTTCAGAAACTACATCCGATTAAAAAGGAAATTAGATAAAGATGAAATATTCATTCCATATATATATCTCATTATCTATTTTCTGCCTTATTTATATATATAGTGATCCATAAATTGAAATATTCGATGTTCTTTATCCAAAAAATGTAGGGGCTAAAAGAGAGATAAATAAATTATGGTACCATTAGCCCATATTTGTAGTGGTAAATTCATGTTCCGTATTTTATGGATAGTTCCTGTTTTATATTATCAACCAACGTCGTTGTAAATATTAAGATGTTGTTGTGATGGGTATTCTAATTCCAGGAGGTCAGCATTAGTGAATTGGTGCATAAGTAGCTGTAACAAGAATCACATCTGGTTTCTGCAATTCAAATGAAAGCCAGGAAGACTCCTTCCCCTTGATGGACCTAGTCTTATAGAATCCATGTAATTTCAGAAATCCTTTGTGATTTCAATATAATGTCAAATTTGTGTAATAAAACTAGGCTGATTTTTCCAAGTTTTCGACACAGTACTTGTGCTTTCTATATACTCCTATCCAGTTCTTTGGTCATAGATTTAGTTTGACAATGCAACCAACAATTCCAACACCATTCAATCATACACAAGAAAACAGTCATTAAACAAGAAAATTAATCCATTAGACAGTCATTAAACAGTCATTAATTAAGCAACTCCAACACCATTCATTCATTAACATTACAAAAAACATGAAAATAAATCCTAAATCCAAAACATAAATTCCAAAAAACAGAACAAGATTCAGTCATCCACAGTCCACAATTTCCCATTAGACCACTCTTAATTCCAATTTTTCTCCGTACTTTGACGATACCTATTTCTTCAAAATAGTAACTTGTGTAACCATTTGCAAAATCTGTATCATCATTTCCATTAAAGAAACTTAATCCAAAAAATCCACCAGCTATAAGAAAATTGGAATTTGTAGAGCCTTACCTGTTGCCGGCCATCACTCGGAGTCGTAATCCGACTTTTCCCTATCCGATCGCATATCAGTTTCAGAATCAGTCACTATGTTGAGTATGACCTCATTTTTATGTGATGTTCGTGATAGGTACGCCTGATACTCATCCTCTACACTGATTTCATTCACATGGTGGTCTGTATAATCCTTATATCTTCCAGCATAAATTGATGCTCTTCTAGGTCTAATCCTTCTCATTAAAAACACACCTTGTCTCCTTTCCATTTTCTGCAACATCTGCAAAAATTCTTCTAGGTATTCTTCATCTTTTACTTTCTCTATGCTTCTCTTCTTTGTCTCTTCATTTTCTGCCTCACATACTGATTGTGCATGAGAAAACTCATTCCACAACAGATCCATATCATCATCTTGGTTATTTTTCTGCAAACCTACTTCTTCCATATTCCTTGCCTCTTCTTTCTTCTTCTTTTTATTCAATTTTGTTGCTTTCGATATATGGTACTTAGCTTGCTCTAGTTGCTCCAAATTCATTTCACATACTGCTAATTTGAACCTCATCATCACTTCCTTTCTCTTCAAGAACTCCTCCTTATCAACTTCTTCCGCTGTCATTGGGGTCTTGCCTTTTGATGGTTTGGAACCACTCCCTTTTTCTGGGTTATTCGGAGCCATTGTTATCTCTGAAACTTTTTTTCTTCTTCTCCTCTCTTGGCTTAATTTTCTCTCTGGAAAATGAATATAATCCCTAATTCCTCTTTCACATTTATTATCTTTTTTTTCTTTTTTCTTCTGAGACATATTCCCAAGAGACGCATGCAGCAGTTGAATTCAAAGAAATAATAACACCCTACTAAAACGTCATGTCCTTTCAGACCTACTTCATGACGTAATGGTTATCCTTTAGATTTTGTTCCCTTTTAAATAAAAATCCAGTTATTAGTTTAAGCTATAACCGCTTATAAGATAAAACGTGCAAATATGCGTTACTTGCCTGCATATTAAGGACGCGACCATTAAAATAATGCTTGCTCATCAAGGACGCGACCATTCGCCAGCAGGTGTATTGGATGTCTATATAAGCTTTACTCGTACCTACTTGAAGCGTTCTACAATATTAAGAAAATCCTAAAAGCTTGTAAAAAAATTTTTCTGATAATCTTTCATCAGTATAATAGTGATGGATATGTTGCCGGAATTAACTACCAAGATACTACAGCACCTCCAAAATGCAGAAAGCATTTTAGCAAGCAAATGTGTTTCCAAAGAGTGGAATATTATCCTCAGGGACAAAAGAATTGGACTCCTTTTTGGTGTCACACCAAGAATAGGTAAAAAAGTTACTCAACTCTTTTATAGAGAGGAAGATTTCATCCCGATCATAATAGCCAACAATCACGACGCCCAGAATGATGGAACCCATGAAGATTTGAGTAAGTTGCACCCAATAGTTGGATCTTGCAATGGTCTGGTATGTTTTTATGTTTCACACCACGGCATACAAGATCCTGTATATGTTATGAATCCAGAAACTGGTGAGCACCTACATCTGCCACAATTATGCATCCCAATTGCACGAGATCAAGTACTTTCGTGGTATCCACGATACAATGTAATTGGGGGTTTCGTCTACTGTCAACGTACCAATGAGTACAAGGTTGTTCGAATTCACATGGATGGTAAAGTTGAAATACACACTCTATGAGACAAAAAGGGATGGAGGAACATAGCAGAGGAGATTCCTTATACTTTTCGGAGTTCAGGTGTGTACGCACATGGTTGTATTTTTTGGAAGGATTGTTGTCAGTGGGATGGTGGCATAGTTTCTTTCAATTTGGACACTGAGTCATTTCATCAACATTCGCGACCCCCGCATCATCTTCGTGATAGTGAATTCCCATCACTTGGGATGGTTATGTTCGGAGTTCGCCTTTTATTTTACTACATCCATGAGGCCTATGATGAGGGGATTAATCAACCCCGGCTAGATTTCTGGGCACCCATTTCCAAAAATAAATATTCATACATGGGCACCTGGCGGGGAATGGAATTGGAATCATGAGATGAGCATTTTTTTGGAAAAGGATGAGGATGAAGGGTGGCCAACCTATTACCCGATAGCTTTTGGAAAAAACAAGGACCTCCTATTGTGGCGGAATGGTCGTTTATTGCGTTACAATGCACTCACCAGAACTTGGACGGAAATTTGGGGGAAACTATTGTGGGAAACAAGCAGAGTTGAAATTGTTCCTCATATGAGGAGCCTTGTCTCGTTGAAGAATTTTGGTGGACAATCGGAAACATGTACTCATGACGTCCATGCCACTAACACATTCCTTGGGTTATCTATGTAGCTTTTCTTTTCTTCTACTTGTGTTTTTTTTTTTTTGGTATTTGGATTTTTTTTCTATGTACAATTTATTCCTAGGGTTATCTATGTAGCTTTTTTCTCTCTTGTAGTTGTGTTTTTTTTTCTTTTTGGCATTTGGATTATTTTCTATGTTGAGATGTACAATTTAATTAGTTTCGGTCATTGTTTAACTAGCCAACCTTTGGTTTTTTCAATTTAGCTCTTTTTTGTAAAAACAATGCTGGCAGGTTAAGTGGCACTTATGCTACCAATGCCAACACCAACACTATGTATGGGTCTTAAGTGCCTTATAGGCCTAAGATTTTTCTACATAAAAAAAAGTGATTTATTTTAGTTTGTTATGTTCTTAATGTATATTAGATTAAAAAGGAAATTGGATAAACATGAAAATATTCATTCCATATCTCATTATATTGCTACAATATTCGGTGTAAATACCAAAGAATATGTGATTTAAGATAATGATGGAAAACCTAAAAAATTAGGGTTTTCCTTACAAATATATATAAATTCCACCAAGCGTAGAAAAAATTAACATAGAGTATTAAGAGGAAAATGAGTTCTGCTAAGAGGGATTGTAGAGATGAAGCTGAAGAGATGATCCAAAAATGTCCTCGATTGATGGTTGGTCCTCATAAATTGAGGATTATCATTACTTTGGACGGAGTAACTACTATTCCCGGTGTTCCTCTCAACGTTGTAATTAGTTCTGTTGTCAGTAGTGTTGACAATGATGATGTTCCTATTTATGCTGATGTTATTCCTGGTGTGCCTCTGGATGTTGTAATCATTAATGTTGGGAATGATGATGTTCCTGCTTATGTTGATGTTCCTACTGTGAATGATGATGCTCCTGCTTCTATTATTGATGAAGATCCCGATGTTCCAGATATGGAAGAGGATCCAAAAGTTAACAAGCATGATCTTAACAAGCATGTGGAGCCCGATGAAGCAGAAAATGCCAAATCTGAGGATGACAAGGCGCACAAGCCTGCTGGTTGGAGGGATCAAGTTCACCTCAACATTGCGAGAAGAATTGTTCGAAGATGAGGGATGGTTCATTTGATATGTTTTTTTTTGTTTTTTTTTATGATAGGGTTTGATTTATTGATTTATTTTTATGGATGCTTTGAAAGTTGTTTTCACTTCTTGTTTCGTTTGCTAATTTTGTCATTTAGAAGAAGGTGATATTTATGAATTCTTTTATTATTTAGGTATTGGAATCATGAAATAAATCAGATATTTATTTACAAGTTCACAGACTTTACAAAATGCAATATAGCAAATTTATTTATTTATGAGGTGTGCATTCTTTTGGAAAAATAAATATAATTAGCTGAAAGAACGGAGGAAATGTAGAAAATACAGTTGTTCCCCCCTGTAAACAATAAGAATCAATTTATCACTTTAGGTCTGATCTTATTATTTCCTTGCCAATACTTTTAACAAAAATACGAGTTTGAACAAGTAAAGTGCTATTGAAAGTAAAGTACTGCTATACGACGATGTTAAGGATAATGATCTTTGCCTAGATTTGGATGAGAATGAGGAACCAGACTAATCTGACACAGAACCAGACTAATCTGACAAAGAACCAGACTCATCTAACAAGTTCTTTGCTTTTTTAACATGGTTTTTGATGTGTGAACTTTTAGTTACGTATTTTCAAATATAAAGCATTTCGTCTGACCATTTTGTTTTCAGTGGTGGTTGTATTTATTTTTTAAGTAATGCAATAGATGCAGGCTTTTTACGTTGATAGATAGGTTGACATTTATGTGATGAATGATTCACGCTGAACTTTTAAGTTTTCTGGAAATGATGAACATGAAAATGGATGGGTTTAGTTTATTTGTCTTTAGTAGCTTACTGTATGATTAGAATAATACGTTTCCTACATAGGTGCCACTAATAATTCATACGTTTCCTCCTTAAACCAAGAATAATAAAGGAGACAACCCAGCTTAAAATTATTATTGAAAATATTATTCGAAATAGGAAAGTAATTTTTTTCTATAGCCTCTTCTCGAGTTGGTTAGACATAGGAAACTAAATTTCGAAAATTTTGGGAAACAATTTATCATAATTGCCTACGATATATTCTCTCATAAAATAAGGAAACTAACCATATTGGTTACACATCAAAAATTTGGAAATAAAAAAAAAAACAAAAAATCTTTTGTTTGGAGGGTGATGAAAATGAATTTTACTGGGCAGGATGATTTCAAAAGGAAAATCAATTCCCGCCTGATGGTTTGGTTAAATTCCAAAAAGAAAAAGAAAGATGAGTTCGATCTACTTTTTCAGTTTTTATTATTCGATTCATTCTCTCTATGAAATCATAATTCTACTACTATCTCTAATCTTTACAAGGAACCTACCTCTTCAGACTCGATCTTTGTTGTTGGTATTATTTCTACAACCCATTATCGAATGAATATTAAATTGATGTTAAATTTTTTGTTCGATATCATGGAATCAGATGTTAGATCTTATAGGTGTACTAGTTAAAGCATGATTAGGGTTTTTATTCTATTACTTCTTATAGGTTTACTAGTTAAAGCATGATTAGGGTTTTTGTTCTATTACTATCTCTAATCTTTACAAGGAATCTACCTCTTTAAACTCAATCTTTGTTGCTGGTAATATTTCTACAACCCAGTATCGAATGAATATTAAATTTATGTTAGATTTTTTGTTTGATCTCATTGAATCAGATGTTAGATCTTATAGGTTTACTAGTTAAAGCATGATTAGGGTTTTATTCGGCTATATCAAAGAACAAGTTAATGACAATCACGGGTTGTACGATGAGATATGATTTCATTTTGTTACAACAATAATGTTTTAGGATTAAGTTACATGTATGAACTATTATAAGATTTAGGTAAGGATCTTTCTTTCATGTTACTTAGTTAGGCTTTACTAGTTAGTTAGGTTTTACAAAATAAAAATAAAAAAACTTAACGATGCTAATTGTTTTCTGGGTTTTTGTTATTGTTTGGGTTGGATTTTGATTGAGAGTTAATAACTCTACTTTGATCGACGATGTTGTGTCAATTATATATATATACAAGGCTTCTCAAGATTTAATCATTTGAGTCTCTGTTACTTGGTGAGACTGTAACGTCTGCATTTTAAGTTGCCACTTTTAATAATACCATGTTGCTGGTTGGCCAATTTGACTAATATCTTCAAGCTAAAAATGGATAATCATTATGTAGTGCTTTAGTGCTCTTGGATTTTGTAACAAAAAGTTATATAAGACCGTTTAACCGGTACCTTTCGCTTTGTGGATAACACAATAATCATGAGGAGATTTTGTGTGTTGCAGTGATGTTTTAGCCTCAAGTTACATGCATCAATGATTTCATGTTTGTTTTCTTTTCATATAATAGAAAATAGGTGCAACACATGTTGCCTATCCTGTTAGGTTTAGCTAATATTTTCCAAAATAAGCTCAAATTCCTAACTGAGATACAATACCTACACAGATTTTTTCATGGGAGAAGATGATGATTACAACGTGTCCCCATAGGATGACCAATGGAGTGAACCAGATGATGATATGGATTCTGATGAAGAAACGTTAGAGTTACATGAGATGCATGATGACATTGTACAATCAGATGACGGTGATGGTGATGAAAAAGCGGGGGTCTAACAACACCACCCAATATTTCGCTTAGCAATCTATATGGACTAACTCCGAAATACTTTGCTAGAGAATCCACTAGACATTCAGACTCAATCTAGATTAAATTATCTCGAGGAGTCAATATCTTCACTTGTTTTGATTTACTCAAGCTAAAACAATATCGAGTCTTTAATCAAACACAAGGAATAACTTGGACGGTACCAAAGACCAATATCCAAGGATCAATCAATATCAATCAACAACCAAAGGTTGGATTTCCAGTTGATGATCTTAATGCACAACCTGCATTATTTCAATTATATAAAATATAATGCGGAAAAGAAATAACACAGACACCAGAAGTTTTGTTAACGAGGAAACCGCAAATGCAGAAAAACCCCGGGACCTAGTCCAGATTGAATACACACTGTATTAAGCCGCTACAGACACTAGCCTACTACAAGCTAACTTCGGACTAGACTATAGTTGAACCCCAATCAGTCTCCCACTAATTCAAGGTACAGTTGTACTCCTACACCTCTGATCCCAGCAGGATACTGCACACTTGATTCCCTTAGCTGATCTCACCTACAACTAAGAGTTGCTGCAACCCAAATTCGCAGACTTGATAATAAACAAATCTGTCTCACACAGAAAAGTCTATCAAAGGATAAATCTGTCTCCCGCAGAAAAACCCTAGGTTTTTGTTCCATCTTAAGATATAAAATCAAGGTGAACAGGAAATAATTGATAATCGGGTCTTATATTCCCGAAGAACAACCTAGATTAATCAATCACCTCTCAACAATCCTTCTTGACTACACAAGCGGTTTGTCGAGGAATCAAAAACAGTGAGACGAAGATGTTTGTGACTTCTTTATCTTGCCTATCGGAGAACTCTCACGATCTCAAGCCAATCAATAGATTGTACTCGTACGATAGAAGATGCAAGATAAGATCACACAACTACGATAAAAGTAGTATCGGTCTGGCTTCACAATCCCAATGAAGTCTTTAAGTCGTTAACCTGGTTTTAGAGAAGAAAACCAAAGGTTAAAGGAGAATCGACTCTAGCGAGCGCACTTGTATCACACAGACGTGTGGGGATTAGTTTTGCACAATGCTAGATGTCTCCTTTATATAGCCTTCAAATCAGGGTTTTTCCTTAGTTACAAAGAAATCCATATTCACCGTTAGATGAAAACCTGATTTAGATTCAAGCTAATATTTCTCAACCGTTAGATCGAAAACTTAGCTTGTCACACACACTTGGGTAGACGTTTACTGGGTTTGTGAAAACCATGCCCAAACATGTACGTGTATGTTGGTTCAACATAGTAACCCAAAAAGGTTAACCATATGAGCAATTCATATTAACCTAGTTTTTCTTCACCATAACTAGTTCAATTGACTCAAATGAACTAGTTAGAGATTTGTTCAATTTTTATGAGATCTTATGTAACTACACAAGACACAATTGAAACAAAGATGATTCGATTCGATTGAATCGGCTCATGAACTTTATAGCCACGGTTTGCATAAAGCATTCCTTAGTAATTTAAGTTTCATGTTCAGAGCACATCTTTAGATCATAACTACTTAAGCTCACAAACAAGTTCGAGGACTTAAGGCAACCGGCAGATTTTTCCAAACTCAGCAGAAAATCTCGGCAAAGAGACTTCCGCCAGTTCGCGGACTAAACACGCAAACGAGTTTTTGGAAAATCCCAGCAGAAATTCTCGGCAAGAGAACTTCCGTCAGTTCGCGGACTTGGCAAAGCCAATTCCTCCGGTTTCTCTCAATCAAAAAAGTTCGAAACTTCGGATTAAGGAATACATGGTTATGTAATCTAAACTCTCATTCCAATCATTGAGACATTCTCAGAGGACGTTATATAACCGTTATTCACAGACCGTTTCACGTCAGAGCAATTCTCAAAGTAATTGAAACTTTTCATGACTTTCGTCACTAGGTGAAGATAAACTTGATCAAAGCGAAACGTTTTACCAACACACGATTTCGATAAAAAGATAAGTAGTGAATACTCAGCTCGAAATTTCAAATGTGTATGATCCAGTCTATATAGCATATAAGAAGTGGGAGATAGAATAGATAGACTTTTGAGTGATAGATAAGTTCAAGTCTCCACATACCTTTTTTTTGATGAAGTTCTACGGTTCCTTGAGTAGATCTTCGTCGTTGTTTGATGAATCGCCATGAAGTCCTTGAGCTCAACTACACTTTTCTATCCTTGTCCGAGACTTAGCTATAATAGATTAGAAATCAAGACTCATAGTTTTGATCACTAACATTGACAAACATGTTTGATATAGCAACGCATGCGAGGTCGACCGAGCTATGCTCTAACAGGTGAAGATATGGTCCCCACTGATAAATTTGAAGAATTAACAGGTAATGTTCGAAATCTTGTACTTACTTGTTTCCACTTAAACATCACATGGTTTCATATGTTTCCTCGGTTATTTCCAGAGTCAGACGATTCTGAAAATGATGTTCTCGAAGTGTTAGAAGAAAAAGAATTGGAAAATGCTACAGAAGCAGAAAAGCAGCCACAACAAGAAGACTCTACAGAAGAGATCAGAAAAGAGAGGGGAATGACAAGAATATTGAAGCTGCATAAAGACTTCTCGAATTCTGAAGCCAAAAGAGGGATATTGAATTTGAAAAAATGTTCTGGCCTATTGGTGACCATAGAATTGAATTCAGTAGTTACCTAGGCTATTTGGACCGTCATATGGTTGGCATAAAACATTTATGTTGGAAAGAAGTCCCTTCAGCAACAAAAGAAAATATGTGGGAGAAAATTCTGGTGTGCATATGCGGTTATCAATTCGTCGTTTTTGTTGCTAACTGTGAGTCTGTGATTAACATACATTAATTGTTAATTCAGTTTCATTTTGAGGTGCCCCATGACCTGAAGCGAGCGGTCATGAAGCGTCTACCTGTTCAGCTACGGGACTTCAGAAGTAAATTGTACAAGAATCATGTACAACCCTTCCTGGAAAGGCCGGACAAACTAAGAACTTTCCCCAAAAAGTACGAAACGGTAATGGACCAAGAAGACTGGGACAATTTCCTTAATCATGTACTAGCATCGCCTATATTTAAGGTATGGAATACACATTGCTTTTTCTAATTTGTGTTTCGTTCTTATTGTCTATCCCAGCATATTAATGAAATTATTTTTATTTCCTCTGCAAGAAAAATTCGGAGAAGGGAAAAGGGACAATATCACAATCCAAGTTCCCACATCGGACGGGACGAGGAGGATACTCGGAATTAAAACTAAAATTAGTAAGTTTGTTGTCTTATTTATTATACACTGCAAAGTAAAACCGTCCATATCAGATACTTCTGTTTTGTATTTCGTGTTGCGTGTCTCATATATGCAGAAACTTATAACGGTATAGGGATGTGTCCTCTTACACCAATCTGTAATTTTGTCACATTAGAAGATTTGGAATAGGTTTTCTGTTTTACACAGTTAATATCTGTGCGGATGTAAATCCTTACTTGTTTCTGGTAACTACTAGATCCAAAAGGGAAATATTGTCGAAGAAGATCTTGAAGACCGGTGCTTCATGTGGGAAAGAGCACGTGAAACAAAGACGGAATTGTTTCAGACGAATTTGTCAGGGAGAAGACATCTGAAGTTGTGAGAAAACAGAAACTTCCCAGTGCTCATGTTTTTAACTAAAGTAAGTGCGCAAGGTTTAAATCAGAATTTAAACAATTATTTGAACAGGAAGAGAAGCGGAAGATGATTCGAGAGGGAACTCTAACGGTTGGTCATAACGAGGATGCCTTAATAGTTGCGATCGGCCCGGATAAGGGTGGACGTGTCCAGGGGGCTGGCTTTGGAGTGGCGGCAACCCATTACTTTCCAAATGGAAGAAAACCAAGACACTCGAAAGAGAATGATGAACTGCGTGAAAAGCTGAAAGCTAAAGAGAAAGAATTAGAGTCTACTAAAAATGCGTATCAGAGATTAACAGATGACTTGTTATCTCAAGGAGTCGACATTGCAAAAATTGTGGGCAACAGTATCAGCAAGTCTGGAGGAGAGGTAAGTGAACTGAGTTTTGATTAGATTGTGTAATTTTTTTTTAAATTGGCAGACATTATATGATTTTTTCAAACAATGTGTTCAACTACAATCACAGGATGCAGGACCTATCAACCCCTCCAATCGATCTAAGAATAACATAGGTCCAGAATCAGTTAAGCAACTTCCAAAAAAACATGGGAAATCCGGTCCGCAGAAGTCATCTGAAAGCATCAAAGGGTCCACGAAGCGGGACTCTCCTTATACTAAAACACCGACCGTTTCTACTGAATCCCCGACGTTTTTAGTATCAAAAAAGAAGTCTCCGTCTCCTCCTTCCACTGAGGAATCTCAGAATATGGCATCTAAAAAAGTTACCATTGATGTATGGTTTTCTAACGCATTTAAATTTTTAATCTTACATTTACTATCTCTCATGCGCCTTGTGTTTCTGCAGGGCATAGGATGCAAACTTTGGTTTGGAGAAAAGGACAACATTGTTGCCATTGGTAGAGCTTACTCTACAAAGTCGGTACTCTATAAAATGAAGTCAGGAATGACGGCTTCAGTTATATGCTATAGCGTCCGGGTTAGTGAAGTACTAAATGAAACCATCAAATTACCCATTGGGAAACCTGGGATACAAACTTTAAAAGATGTTGGTGATGCTGAAATTTGTTGGCCATCAAATCAAACCACATTGGATCAAAAGGTTGGTTGCTTGGCTTGTTTTCTTTATTAAGTCATTGGATATGTTTTTACACAAACCAGTTTTATATATGTATCTTGTTTGACATAAGAGACGAATATGTTATCAGCTATATGAATCACGGACGTTAGTGTATATTTTAGAGAACCTTATAGAACGAGATATGTGGTTAGCTATTTGATTGTGAGTCAGTTGTGCATTGTGCTTAAATAGTTTCACTGCAAAAAGAAGGTACAACTTTCATTTCAATTTTCTGATGCAGGTAAGTCAACCAAAACATTCTGAGGCTGTGAAATCAACGGCTCTACTCAACGGAAGCCAATCTCGTATCGCAATATCTGAAAAAGTTCCGAAGGTATGTGTTTTAAACCAGGTACATGATCTTAAGACCATATGAGTTTGAAATATGCTATCAACTATATGAATCACGAATGCTAGGGTGTATTTTGGAGAACCTTGTATATTTTTTACCTATTCAATTCATCAGTGTCTTCGCATTCACGGTGGAATTTGGTATATTTGTTACCTGAATATGGAATATTACTCTACTGCTGCAGGTAACTTAATAAAATTCGGGGAAACATACTCTAGATGTGACATCAAAATCTAAATCTAATCGGAGCAAATCTGAGATCACGAAAATTGCAACAGTTCATCCAGTATCTGTTTTATTTTTACATGCATTTTAAATCTCAAATTTGCTTTGAAGTCTTCGCTTGAAGATGTTCATATGCCATATATTTCTGCAGGGTAAAAGGTGCTACATTTTTGACGAGTCTAAGGCAAATGTCCTTGCTAGAGGTAGAGCTTTTCTGTTAGCAGGAAAACAACAATTACATGGAAAGGATAGGGTGGAGGTTGATTGCTACAAAATCCTGATTGAGAAAGTAATACAACCGAATTTATGTCTACCCGTACGATTTGATGATATGGAAACATTAGGACAAACTCTTGGAAAAGCGATTCCTTGGCCAAAGTATGGTGTTAAGCTTACCGAGCCTGCTAAGAAGGTTAGTTTCTTGGCTTGTTTGATTTTTAAGTCGAATATACATAAACCAGTCTATCAATTATATGAATCACCGATCCAAGTGTAAATTAGAGAACCTAGAAAAATAGAAATATGTGTAACTTTCACTAACTATTTTAATCTTATGCATAACCCTACCAGTAATTCACAACCAAATACTTCTCTACGGAAGTCTCCTGCACGTAGCAACCCTTCTGATGGATCTAAGAAGCAGTCTCCTAATCTTATGCAGAACTCTACTAGTAATTCCCAACCAAATCTTTCAATATCTCTAGAGAAGTCGTGCACATCTACGGCAGAACCTCTGTCTAAGACATCTAATGGAGTATTTTTTTTTATTTTTTTTCTTCGTAAATCTATGTTGCTAATTCTAGCATTTTCTTTTTATATGATGTTCATATGTCGTATCTCCGCAGAAAGCAAAATACGACTTTTGGAATGGATCTAGGGGAAACGTGTTGCTAGAGGCAGTATTTTACCTACGGTACCTAACTAGAAAATACATGGACAAGATCTTCCTAAAAACTATTATGTTGTCAATATTCAGGAGGTTATAGTTCCATCGTTCGTGTTAACCGAACCAAGTGGTGAGTTTAAGTTATTAGGGGAAGCTCTGATGACAAGGTTAGTTTCTTATCTCTTTTGCTTTATTAATCAAGTATATAAATTGTTTTACATAAATCGTGTATTCAGTTTGATTAAAGAATAAGTACGAGAGAGAAATATATTAACACCTAAATGGAACATGAATGCCAGTGTAAATTAGAAAATTGATATTTGGTTACGGATTTTATTATGGGCGTCAGCTGTGAAAAATGTCGCGGCCTTCAGTGAAGTTGGATTTATTACATTGTTGGAAAAATGACTTTTGTCTGTCTCTTGTTGAGAATTCACATGACAGACGAATTCGCCTTGGATTTAGAATATATATATATAATACATTTAATCTCTTGCTGCAGGAAACTCCACGACATGGAAAACCTCATAAGCAACCAGAACCAGTTTTAGATTCTGAGAAGAAATTGGACAGTGACCTAAAAACAACAAGCATCCTTGCAGAAGATAAACTGAATGAGGATCACCTAGCATTCAGTCCACATTCGGGGAGTCATGCAGCCTCTGAAAAGCTTCCAAAGAAGATTAAAAAGGCGCAGAGAAAGTTATATGTACAAAGTGTAGATCAGGCATACCAACTTCCAGATGGGAAACAGAGGATGACAAGGTTTGCCGCGTCGAGAATGTCACAACCTGATCAATTGCTTGAAGAGACACCACCATCAAAAAAGTTGAAGAAAAACTGATGATTTTGGATAAATGCTCTTTAATATTTTCTTTTGCAAACTGTTAGACCAAAGCTCAACATTTTTTACTGTGTTATTAATAATAATATGAATTTTTGGCATATATGAATTTCAGATTTAACCACAATTTATAAAGTATAAGAGAATTTGGATAGTGCTAGGTGGATGGTTTAGATGCGTCATATCTGAACGGCTTAGAGGCGTCACACGCGTAATACACACGCTTCGAGATTAATTGGCGTGGCTAAACATAACATAAAGACACATTAAGTAGATATAAATTGGTGTGGCTAAATATCACATAAAGCCACGCTATATGGCGTGTCTATAGGTTCTCCGATGAACGGCTTGCAACGTTACATGTGGATGGTCAAGTTACATCTGAACGATCAATACTGCATCATCTTAAAAGAGATCCAAACATGGATGAAGGTAATTGTAAATTGGCGTGGCTAAATATCACATATAGCCACGCTATATGGCATGTCTATAGGATCTTCAATGAACGGCTCACAACATTACATGTGGACGGTGAAGGATGCATATAATTTAACGGTCAATATTGCATCATTTTAAATGAGATCCAACGATTCGTAATACCGCCACGTGGATCAAGGTAATTATAAATTGGCGGGCTAAATATCACATATAGCCACGCTATATGGCGTGTCTATAGGATATCGAATGAACGGCTTACAACGTTACATGTGGATGTTATTCAACGGTTCCTAATACAACCACGTGGATGAAGGTTATTGAAATTGGAGTGGCTAAAACATAACATATGTCCACGTTAAACCTATATGGGGCGCGTCTATAGGATATCCAATGAACGGGTCACAACATTACATGTGGATGGTATTCAACGGTTCCTAACACAGCTACGTGGATGAAGGTTATTGAAATTGGCGTGGCTAAAACATAACATATGGCCACGTTAAACCTATATGGGGCGTGTCTATAGGATATCCAATGAACGGCTCACAACGTTACATGTGGATGGTATTTAACGGTTCCTAATACAGCCACGTTAGTGTAGGTAAGTGAAATTGGCGTGGCTAAAACATAACATATAACCACGTTAAACCAATATGGTGTGTCTATCGGATAACCAATGGCTACGCCAAAAAGCAATTTGTGTGTTTAAAGTGAACCAAAAAGCCACGCCAAAAAGCAATTTGCGTGTCTATAGTAAATCAAATAGCCGCGCCAAAATCAATTTGTGATTCTATAGTGAACCAAATAGCCACGCCAAAACAATAAATCGTGTGTCTATAGAGTACCAGTACTTAAGTTTTTGGGACACTATATAGCAACGCCTATATGGCTCTGGCGTGTCTATTTCATGCAGAAATAGACACGCAAGGTAGGCGTGGCTATAAGCTACCTAAAACCACGCCGTCATACCTAAAACCATGCAAGCAGAAGCCACGCCAAGTCCAAACCAAATTGGCGTGTCAAAATCCCTATGGACACGCCAATTTGGCGTGGCAAAAGGGTCTGTTTGTACTAGTGTATGAGCATTAACTATTCAAATATTGGGTGATATGAGCTAGTTGAAGCGTCATATTTCTTTTATATAGTCAGGGAAAACATTGTTACATCCTAAAGACGTTATCGCTTTATACTAGCAGGCAAGTTGTCTAGGAGCCGTCTAATCGTTCGATTCTATATATAAGTGATTACTGAAATTGCTCAGTATTCATGAGATATGTCGTTGCCTCAGTTAAGAGACTGCATATTATCGTATGCTCTGAGAGACAATATACTCAGTCAGAGACTCTTGTGGCATGAGTTTCATGCTTCAATGAGAGACATGAGCCTCAATACTCATCTGATTGATGGATCAGGAATATGTAAGATTATGGTTCTTCGATTTTAGCCTTTGTCGAAAATCCACCATCAACATTAAGTCCCCTTTTTAGTGAAGGACAGTCATGTTCCTCAGTCAGTACTATATGGTGATTTTTCTAGTTACAAACAAAATAAGTAATTGAACTTAGTCGTAAGAAAGAATGTTACCGGATTTTCGATTGCACGAGCGAGCAATGTCTTGAACGAAGATCCCAGTGGCACGATAGAGCATCGTCTAACGAGCGTGAATTGGTGTAGCACCGCTGATTTGGTGATGGAACCTTGGTCGATTTAGGATTCATGGGTCCGGGTCGAAGAAAAGAAATCCTTGTGGAATTAGGTTTTGGACGTTCGTTCGTTCGTTAGTTTAAGAGACGAGCAATAATCCCCAACTTAGGAGAGAGATTTTTTTTTTGTTATAGACCTGTGTCTAATGATAAAATTTTGTTTATGAGCTTTGTTGAAAACCAAAATTTTACCTTAAAAGTGTGAGTTTTCACAAAATTGAAATAAACCCTTGTTTCAAAGACGTACGATCGTACGAGGGAATTTTTTTTTTAATACGTAAATATTCACGAAAAATATATCATGTATATATTTTTTATTTACGTGAGTTTGCTCACGTTAAAATTTATTTTAAAATTTTACGTGAGTAATTCACCTTTTATTATTTTGTTAAAATCAAAAATTGATTTTGAGTAATCTTTAAAAGTAGACAATTATTTGTGATAAAATATTGTCTTGGTGTGAGTTTTGATAACTCAATGGTGAATGTTCGCACAGTGGAAATTATGTTCATGATTTCATGAAAAATCAGGTGTCGATTTTCGAAAACTAAAGTTTTGCTCATTTTGTAGGTTTAAAGAAACGAGCGAGTTTTGAAGTGTTAACTCTTGTATCACAATCACTACTGTTAGTGGAATCTTAAACATGTAAGAGTTAAGAATTACCTTTTTTACGCGTATTGTTACCATGTGTTTGAGTCCACACTTTTCGTAACAGATTATGGTAGTCCCTGATTATAGTCGTGTCTCTGCTTCTTCTCGGAAACAATCTGGAAACCCAAAACCAAAGATGGCGCTTTTGCATATGTTCATGCCGAGGTGAAACGTCCTGATACGAGGGAGTTGATTTGTGGTACGCCTCTCGATCAGCTGAGGAAGAAGAGAGTCTAAGATGAAAAGTTGGATGCTTATCGACAGAAACAACGTCTGATTCAGGGAGCAAGACTAGCGGCTGAGGACGAGCCATGATCATTCGTCTATGGTGTGGCTCCTATTCAGATGAAATCGAACCTTCCTAGGAACCCATTAGTTGTAGAGTTGAGTCGTATCCACCCGTTATGGAGGTTGAACGTTTAGTCAAGATCGATTTCCAGAATGTAAGGAAAATGACTATTTGGATGCAATCTATGATGATCCTGAATTTCATCTCGAATAGATTTCTGAGGAAAACTCTGAATATGATGAGCTTGAAGAAGATTTGATCGCGAGGATGATGACGAATCTGACGATCAATTACTGTAGCAGTTGAACATCCTTTTGATTTTTGAAGGTGTAGATGTTCCCTTGATTATTTCAGAATTTTTGCTTCATGGATATCAGAAACCTTTCTTGTCTATTTGACTCTGATTGAAATGAAGTGGACGAACGTCCATATGCGTGGAAGATCGCGATTCTTCTTCAGAATATTTAGGCTGGTTCATCGAATTACTGTGAATTTTGGATATGTTGTAATAGACATCCGTACAGAGAGAATGACCTGCCTTTAGATTCTTCATCAATTGTTCCAAGTTGCCGCTTTGCGCAAGACAATGTAAAATTTCAATAGACGAGCTTGCTGCAAAACTATCCATTTGCTTGCGCCATCATGGAGGAACGTGCAGTATTACAGTGGCAGACTGTCAGTCCCCAGTATTTGTGGGATCTTCTCTTCGTTCCTTCTCTTTATTCTTTCTTATTTATATAAAGGTGGATATGTCGAGGTTTAAAGACTTTGTGGAAATACCCAGGGGGACGTCGCTCGACCGTGAGTGTTATCAATCCCGTCTAGAAATTTCTGCTTGCATGTCATCCGCTCTGGAAGTTGCTGAAACTTCATACGATATCGGAATTTGATGATTGAACCCAACTTTCGAAGCTAAGAGACTGAGGAATCATATGAAAAAAGAATCCTTCAGTTTGGAGATGTATAAAGCATTCAAAAACGTGTGCGCATTCATAACTTGTAATCCCGTGCAAATATTCAGATTTCATAAACCTGAGTGTGGAAGCCATATATTTCTACTCGTATGTATGATTGATGCGCCCTTTTGGTATGTTGTATTAGAGACATAGACGAACATTTTTTGTCAAGAAAGTATTGTCCCATTCCTCACTCATTGGTACGTTTTTTGTAAACCCATGGCCTGAAATGTGTTGTATCTCATTTGTAGAGGTGATGAGAACATCTTGTAGAAAACTTTGGCTTGTGCCCGTCCGTCGTGCAAGCTTTGGGAAGACTTTGATGTTAAAATGTTTTCATTCTACACTCTTGATATGAGTCATTAGTGCTTGGAGAAGTATGATCCATCGAGTAACACTTCCAGACTTAGGTTGTAAAGAACGGACAGTTGATGGAGCGGGATGTTTCTCGTAAAACCGTTGTAAATGCTGAGATCAGAATGATTACGCTCCAGAGATCATAGTTGATGCTGAGACCATGGATGGAGTTCCTATAGAGATTAGTATTGATGTTGATACCATGGTTGAAGTTTCTCAAGAGACCGAAAAGTTAGAACCATGATTATCCTCCATCCGGTGAGCCTTTAAATTCACGAAGTAATTGGTGAGTTGAGCATTCCTAGGATGAAGGTGTACTGAGAGTTCAACCCAAATTCTCTTGAACAGTATGACTTTTCTGTGAAGTGGATTTGTCAGGGAATTGATGTTGTTGCGGCAGATAGCACCGGAATTCAACACTGTGGATGTGATCGGGAGAAGAAGTTCCTTAGTCGTGCAAGGTTTGCGATGTAGAGATCCGTTGACGACGTTTCATGGCATCACATCAGGTTGCAATGACTTGTTATATGGAACACATTTATTGAATAATATGAATTGATCTTTTCAACAAGATCAAGTCCCAAGTTCATCCCAGAGGTGTTCACACTTTGATTGTTTTGGCATTGAATTAGCGTGTCATCGTCGAGATATTTGTGTTGAAGCTAGAGGCGCAAGGTGTACTCTTTGATTGGGAGTACAATTTGAAGGATGCTTGAGCGTTGAAGTGTCACATCTCCTAAGCATCGAATTTCTTAGGCTTGATCCTCTCGGCTCCGAGTATCTTCTGTTGATTCAGCATTCCTTTTGCGGTGGGATTCCACACTCGTGCATACACTAAAGCTTTATGATTTTGTGGTACACACAAACACTCCTGCAAGGCTATGGAGAAGCGCCGAAAGTATTATTTGTCATGCTTGGATATCATCTTAGTTTTAAATGTCTCAGTGAGATGCTCGATTCGGAGAGATGGTGAAGCTATTCATTCATAACGTCTTGCATAGTTGCTAGCAGAATAGAGTCCCCATGCTAGGATAGCATATGAGGAAATAAATAACGTAGAAATGGGAGGAACGAGACTTTCCTGAGTGTGGAACCTTTTGATGAATGTCTATGCATCTTTTGCAGGTTCTTGCTTCAACCTCGTCAGAGTTCGAAATTCCTCCAAGTGCTCTGTTGATGGAATGTCCGCCTGTCAGAATTTTCTTCGTTGGAGAGATGTGCAACCAAAGGCGCTTTTTCAGTAGCCATCTTTTCAGCGTGGATCCACGCTCATCTTGAGGATCATGTCATAAATCTTCCTGATTATGTGAAACTTGGTTTCTGTCCAAGTTGAATCTATTTTCACTTTGAAAGTGATGTAGCCGTAAGCATCTCTGAGCGTTCCTTCATTATCTCTGGTTGAGGTGGGAGCATGAATAACTTCTTGTCTAGTGATGCCTGCAGCTCTGAGGGTTTTCAGTGGAACAATGTTGATAGCTGTGCCAGCATCGATCAACGTTCTCCCAAATTCGTTCCTTTGAAATTGACTGTAAGCAGTCCCCAGTCGTACATCTCTTTGTCTGTGGTTGGAGGCTCAAGAAGTATTTCCGGAAATGGACAGTCGTTTCCCTGACACGATGTGACAGTGTTGTGAGCATGTCTTTCCTTTGTGCCTTCGACAGTTGGAGCAATTCACATATATGTTTGACCAAGGATTGAACTACTTCTTTGACAGGTTGTTCAGAGAGTGGAGGTATTGATTGGGAGAGGGTCTTGTGTACTCTTTTAGCACCCAGTTTAAGTTATCTTGGGATTCTCCGTTTCTACTTCAGTTGGCTACCTCTTGATAATTGCAATTTGATTGCACCATCTTGAATCCAGACTTCCAGTAACTCGATCACTTCTTCAATGTGAAGAGGGAGGTTTGAGTCTGTCTGACCATTTCCCCGTTTGTTGATGTTAGGTTGAGGTTTGTGCATTTTAGGATTGGTTATCCTTTTTTTGCACTTTCGGAGGAACCTGAGAGATTGGAGGAGTGTGCTTATGTTGTGGTGCCTCGTCTTTCCTTTTGCTTCCTTCTACAACAACATTTGTGTAAGGTTGGAGATTGTATTGTTCGTTGACTGAGTGTTGGATGTCGCGATTTCCACAAGGTTCCTTAATCTTTGTAGACTTTGCTCTTTCTAGTAAAACATACGTGGTAGTTTCTGATCGCTTAGCTATTTCATGAAGTTCTGGAAAAGTATGGAACCACAAATTTTCCAGTAAAGATCTGTAGACCGAGATCTGCACAAGTCTACAAGTTTCTGCTCTATGACGTTTGGGTCGTGACAGTCCAAGGCTTGAACTCTGAACCTTTTCACATAATCATTGGGATGTTCATTGCTCCTTTGAAACATTGTTCCTAGATCAGAGAGAGTGACTTGCTCTGACACGAAGAAGTATTTTCTGTGGAAAGCATTAATCATCTCTCCCCAACTGGTGATACTTCCTAGTGCAATGTTGTTGTACCAGGTGTATGCTCTGCCTATCAGAGACTTTGAAAATTCATTCAGATGGACGACATGGTTGTGCTCGTGTTCGCCCAATGATTCTAGAAACCGAGAAACATTTTCTCGAGCATTGTTTGTTCCATCATAAAGAGTGAATGTTGGATAGGTATAACCTTTTGGAAGAGGAATCCTTTGCGTAGCAGCAGGGTATGAAGGTTGGTGACGATGGACATATGATGTCTTGTCTTTTCCTCGATCCTCCAAAAAGTGCTCCAGGTCTTTACGAGTGATGAAACTTGCAGGTTCCTTTGCTAGCGAGTCATCTGTAGCTTTGCGTACTTCTTCATCATCTAAAACATGGATTAGAGAGATTTCAGGATCAGCATTTGATGATGTTTTTTTAGTTTTTTCCTTTCTCGCGCTGAGGCTGAGTTCGTTCAGACACAAGCTTGTCTGTGAGAGCTTTGATATAAGCAAACAACTCTTTCTGTGTTGCAGCCATGTTAGTCTGAACCTTTATGAGAACAACTATGGTAGGATGATTTCATCTGGTTTCTTCAGGAGATCCGCTAGGAGGTGGATTGTTGATAGTGCCAGTAGCATTGCTTGCAACATTGATAGGAGTGATCACTGGAGCACCAGCACTCGGAGGAGTAGTAGTAACATGTGGCGTGACATTGCTGGCTGGAGGAGTGGCGTTAGCGGTACCACTATAGCATGAAACATTGAGAAGAGTAGTACTTGCAGTAGCGGTACTACTAGAACTCGCAATGTTAGAGTTGGATGTTGAACCCGGATTGGTAACTGAACCATACCTAAGACCGACCATTTTGTGAAAGTTTGAGATTGTAACCGAGAGATTAATCTCCCACTGAGGTCGCCAATATGTAGATGGGGCAAAACAATTTGCTGGTTTTTAAGGAATTGGGGAGACGACCGTGCGGAGGAGACTCCTTGAACCGAGCAAACTGCTCAACCTCACACAGATGCCCTGCAAAAAGGGAGTGCTTGAATTCGAGAGATCAATCTTTAGGACTCCGGCCTACACCAAGACAACGGTCGTTCTAGAGTCAATTCGGTCACAAGAGAGGACGGGTCGATCTATAAGAGGGAAGCTGAGAAATGTGTGAGATCAATGGTCATCAAGAATTGTATGTGTGTTGTGTATTCTGCGTGAAGAAATAAGATAAAGTCTGATTGATTGAATTTTGCTCTGTCGAGAGTAATTTCTCAGACGCTGAGTTCTTATTCTCCTGTTGTCTGTTGTTTCGGTCATGATTCAGAGACTTATTTATATTACAAGAATTGTAGACACCTTGATCCCATGAACTGTGACAGTTGCTGGAGTCAAAGAGTGGGGAAGTGGAAATCGTGTTAAAACCAGTTGCTCATCGTGCGGAGACTTGGTTGATTTTCTACCCACTACTTTGCTAACTCCTATGACTGCTTGCACGACTTTCTCACATTCTCATCGTGTGTATGAACACACGTGCCATAGACCGCCAGACCAAAACCCTAGTTGATATCACCCATATGACATGATTGATGTCTCGTGATTGTGGAGTCTGCAAGGAAGCCGTGTATTTAGTTAGTCAGTTGTTGACTTTATGAGACGATGAGTCTTTATATTGTTGAGTCGAACGTGATTTGTAAATGTTCTAGGACTCATGAATTGAATATGTCTGCTGAAACAGAGATATAATTGTATAGTTAAGGTGAGCAAATATTGCTCATTAGATGAATTGTTGAATATTGGTAGTTGAACCAATACTCCTTAGTCTGAGCAAATGTTGCTCGTTTGATGAATTATTGATAGCGGACCAAATGAAGTATTAATTTAAGACACTCGCAACTGAGCCGAGTATAATAATTAAAATTTTGATCACGGGATCAACATAAAATTATTAGTGTTTGAATCTGCTCAGAATTATGCTTTGCAGAGCCTTGGATTCGAAACCCTAATTTTGATCAATTGCTGATCAATTGAAGATTTATTAAAAAATTAACCACGGAGTGAAGGAGGGATCGGCTACATGGGATGATGGGTCGACCATGTAGTGCCCAGATGCTCGAGTGAGCCAGCACCAAAGTCTCTTGAATACCAGTTGGTGAAAGGTTGATTAAATGCTGGTTTAATCATTTATTGAAATAACGCTCGTCTGAGCCTTAAGTGATAAAACCTAATTATGATGGAATGAGGGACCGACCAAGGGATCATGGAACCGGCCCTGGTTGGTCATGGGACCGACTGACGATCGTTTGATGAAATTCCAAGTTGTTTGGAAAAGTTTGAACCTAATATGAACGAATTAGGTCAGATTATGAAAATATGTGGGACCGGCCTCTTGCAAGCCAAAGAGCCAACCTTGATCGGCCAAGGTAATATGCCCATGTCACCAGAGTGTTCGTGTCTCATTCTTGAGAATTTTAATTTTTTCTGGTGTGCATTTGAGCAACATTTGAGAAAATATGAAGAAATCAGGGTTTTGCTGAAACTGAGGAACTTCATAAGATGAAGGAAATAATAATAATAGAACAAGGAATTATAAGGTGTGGGACCGGTCATGGTTAAGGCATGGTCGGCCGGCTAATGATCCCGATCCCATGACACCTTTCATAATTTTATATTATTTTCATGATTTGAAGAAAATATCATGAAATCAAAGAGTTTGTTGAAACGAAGGAGTTTCCATGAGATGAAGGAAACAATAATAATAATATAAAATAAGGGGCATGTGGGATCGGCCATGGCTAGGGCATGGTCGGATGGCTAGTGGTCCGGTCCCGTGAACCTTTCCCAATTTTATATTATATTCATGATTTGAAGGAAATATCATGAAATTAAGGAGTTTCATAAGATGAAGGAAATAATAATAATAAAATAATAAGGAATTAACGTGTGGGACCGGTTAAATCCAGGGCATTGCCGGCCGGTTAGTAAGCCCGGTACCGTGACACTTTTCTTAATTTTTAATATTTCCTTAATATGAAGGAAACACCATGAAACTGAGGAGTTTCCTTAAGACGAAGGAGTTTTGTTCAAATGAAGGAATTTTCATGAGATCAAGGAAAAATAATAAAATATGATAAAATAAAGAATCAGACATGGGACCAGCCACGGCATGACTGGCCGGCCGGTGGGCCCAATCCCCTGGCGCCTTAGCTAATATTTTTTTATTATTATTTTTCTTCCCATTTTGCATAGGTTCATCGTTCCTTCGTATTTTTGAATGCTCGTTCGTGCATTCAAGTGCTCGTTAGTGCATTATTGTTGAGTACACTTGCATTATTTTGATCGAGGCTTACTCGATAGCGGCTCAGATGCCCGCACGTTGAATATTTATTACTAACCCATGGAATTCTGCTGGGAAGAACCATTAATTGAAGTAATGAAATATTATGAAGAATGTAGAATATTTTCTAGGATTCAGTTGATGAATTTAATGACTAGAAATAATTAATTGATGGCTCTATACTAGCATGCAAGCTGTCTAGGAGCATTAGTTATTCAAAGATTGGGTGATATGAGCTGGTTGAAGTGTCATATTTCTTTTATATAGTCAGGGAAAACATTGTTACATCCTGAAGACGTTATCGCTCTATCTAGCAGACAAGCTGTCTAGGAGACGTCCAATCGTTCGATTTTATATAGAAGTGATTACTGAAATTGCTCAGTATATATGCCGTTGCCTCAGTTGAGAGACTGCATATTCTCGTATGCTCTGAGAGACAATATACTTAGTCAGAGACTCTTGTGGCATGAGTTTTCATGCTTCAATGAGAGACATGAGCCTCAATACTCATCTGATTTTTGGATCAGGAATATGTAAGATTATGGTTTTACGATTTTAGCCTTTGTCGAAAATCCACCATCAACACTAAGTTATTTTTGAGAATAATTAGAGCCTGGTGAGAAAAATAAAGTTAATTCTGATCTTTATTTTGGTCTTATCGAACAAGTGATTGTACTTGTACAATCGGTTTAGCAAAAGAACTAAGGTGCTTAGTCGATTTTTGATATGCTAAACTATTAGGGAAAATTGCTTCGGGCAATTGTTTCCTAGATAACATGTGAAAACCAAATTACTTGTAGTTTCGGTTTTTATATTGGTCTAAAACGGTGTGTAAAACCCTTGTGCTCAACTCTTATAGGTTTGTAAATTCTCTTTGTGAGATTTGTCCTTTATTTTTACGTTTCTATATCATTTTGTGACAAAAAGGGGGAGAAATATATGGAGTAAACAAGTGATACTGACTTGTTGTGAGTTGGTATCACTAAGGGAAAGGACATTTGTGCTAAAACGTTTATTCTAACGAAGAGAGTGAAAGCATAGACTAAGGGGGAGTCACATACCATATGATATGTAGTTATGAGGAACTACATGGAAATCACAAATACGTGCGGATTGAAAATCTACTTATCTTACCTTTAGGGGGAGTATTAGCTTTGTTATTATAATGTCAGAAGCGGCATTTAAGGATTGAATTTAATGCAGGTTTTGTGTTGTTGAACTTGGAATCAAGCGTATGTGTATAACGAATTTTTGTAATTTGTTTATCCATATGATGTAAGAGTTTTGTCACTAAAATTGACAAAGGCGGACATTGTTAGAGCATAGCTCGGTTGAACCCACCAAGCGTTGGTATGTCAAGTTTGGTTGTCATATTTTAGTGAATCAAAACGCATTTAAAGAGTCGCTTGATTATACTAGAGTAAACTTCGTATAGGTTAGCTTGAAAGTGTTAGGATATGAGACTTACAAATATTACATGAAGACTTGAAGAATGTGAAGAAGTATGGAGCTATAACGACAACATCATCCTTCTTCTTGAGGTTAGTAATATTTGACTTGAACTGTTTCTTTCCCTAACATATCTCAAGTCGTGGATATTAAAAACATAACTGCGAAGATGTGTATGAAACTTTGGTTAGACATAGTATTAAAGAATACAATACGAGGTTTATTGCTTAACCATTAAACTTTGTATATAAGACATCGACATGATCATATGAATGGTATTGTGATTATGTATGGGTATGAGTGAAGATTTCATCCTAGGAAATAATGTTTTACATTCGTTTAAAGGAAGTAAGTTCATAAACTTGTTTTGTGAATCGAAAGGGAAATCGCTAGGCTTATTGGTATTATTATTCATTTCAAATATATTTTGAATTACCAATATGTGTATTTAGTATAACCGCTCATAAACTTGTTTATGTATCTTGGTATAAAACTATTCACAAGGCCTAACTTATGTATTGGTATGACTTTTATTAGTGAAACCGATCTTCAGTAATCACTCAAGATGGTATGGTCGATGCCTTGTAAATAACAAGTTTTATCTAGTCATTGGGGAACCGATCCTAGTAAGAGGTGCAACAAATTTACAAGAGGGAATCGATCCTTGTAAGAGGTGCAACACGTTTTTAGTAGATGGGGAAACCGATCCTATGAACATGTGCAACAAGTTTGTAGTTTTGGGGGAACCGATCCTATGAACACGTGCAACCGAATACAGGTAGTTACCATAAGTTGCGGGGAACCGATCCTAGTACCTAGTCAACCGAATTTGCGTGCCCAACTACTATCCACACTATAATCATAAAAAGAGTAATGTCCATGTTGTTCGGTTGGATAATTATTGTATTAGCTATACCAGTTCGATATCCTAACTGCAACGGAATTCTAAACAAACACAAAGAAGGCTGACTCGACCACAACAAGCCTATTTTGTCTAGCAAACAAAAAGCGTAACTATGCACAGTACTCACATGGAGGTAGAACCGAACGTGTTTTGGTAGAACCGAGAAACCCATAATTGGTGATTTGATAGGATAATCAATCACATATATAGTTCTTGGAATTCAGACGAACCAATTCTAAACTTGTTTGGAAGTGTGGCAAATCGTTTCCAAGATTGTAAGTATGAAAAAGGACTTGCAAAGTAAAGATGTCGACATACTTTGAACATGTGCAGTAACTCTTATCATTAATTGTTCAAAGATATTCCTTAATACCTAAAGGAGAATCCCAGGATAAAAATAAATTAAGAATCTTTTATTTAAGGTTTCTTAGTTTTTATATTCTATTTAATCTCCAACAATTAAATGCATATCTTTTGAAAATAATAATTAGTAATGTGCATTTACTGATTATATATTTTTCTATTGGGATTTCGGTCAATATTTGGACAGTGCATTTCCAGGAATTATGAAAACCGATTTTGTGTTTATTGCATATCTTTGTGAATATTCGGTTTTGGAAATTCCTTGGTGTCCAAACTTCCTTGTCTATAAATATTGAAGTTTGCATTTCTAGCAAACTAATCCTCAGAGCCAGCAAAACTACCTAGTTGTGTGGTTACTGGTGGAGCCGCCTATTCGGAGAGGAAAGTAACCTAATTAGGTGAAATCTCTTACGACCGCTCAATTTAAAGATTTCTTTGGGATTGAGAAGCTCTATTAGTACCGTTGGTGGGAATCTATATAATTGCGGTTTATTATTAGTTTTCGATTGATTTGATTGACTAACGGTTGTTGAACTTTGATTGCACCTAGTTTATTTATGCTTGAGAATCTTCTCTTCTGATATAAGATTCACTCAAACTAGATCGAAGTTTCGACGAGGATATTTAGACTGTTTATAATTCTAAAGAGGTCTTGTGATAATCCAACGTTAACAAACTCCGTTCTACCTGTAATTGATCACAAGAGATTCAAGTTGATTGTGTGCAGGTGCAGATTGAAGATTAAAGAAGATTTGAAGACAATAAGACTTTTTGGGTTCATAATCTTTGGTGTGCACAATACTTGTTTCGGCTGGAAATGGATCCAACTATAATCGGTTTATATTTGTGATAGATTGGATTGATTAGTTGAGTAAATCGACATCAATACACTTCTTTGTGATTAATAGTATTGATTGCATAGTCTAACAATTACTTCGGTAGTTGTTGAGAGATTGATCTAAGGACACGACAAAAGAGTTTATTGGTTAAACGGAAGAGCCTTTGTCAAACTCAAATCACGTTGTTTGAAAATAGTTGTTACCGAACAGATTTGTTGTTCCTTTACTGTTTGAAATACGAACCAAAGGAATTGTTCCAAGTGCGTGACTTATTAATAAGTTGGAGGCACAGTGATACTGAGGAAACTAGGTGAACTATAGGTTTAGTTTCTTGGTCTCAATTATACGAAGTTGGTTTGATTTTGTATAACGGCTTAATTATGAGAGTATTCAATTCTGGACTAGGCTCCGGGGTTTTTCTGCATTTGCGGTTTCCTCGTTAACAAAATTTTAATGTGTCATTTACTTTTATTTTCCGCAATTATAACTGTTGTTATTATAATTTAAAGTAAATTACACAAACGTTAATTCCTATTTTACTTGATAGACAATCCCTAGAGTTTGGTTAAGTCCGAACCTATTATCAAGTAAACATACTTCGTTGTTGTATTGTCTCGATCTTGTATCCATAGTCAATCACACAAGTTATCTTGTTGTCGTATTGTCTCGATCTCGTATCCATAGACGATCACACGAAGTGTGAACCGATTAGTTGTATTGTCTCGACTCAGTCTATAGACAATCACTTTCGGAGAAAGGACTTATAGGTGGAAAAGTTTTATATTGAGGTGTATTTGGGTACCCTCGTCTTTTCGTCCACAATCAATATGTATAGACCAAAGGTCCACATACCTGATTGTGATGAAGAGTTCTTGGACGATCTGAACAATCAATATCCAAGATCAATCTAGTATGTACCCGAACTGTAAAAGATTCGAATTTTAACAAGCACGAGACTTGTTATCTATCTTTCAAGAGGTGAATTCAATAAGAGTGAGTCTTGTATGATCTTAATCAATAAGGGCTTAAGTATCTAGATTGATCACGTACTACTTATGATATTCCTATGATAAAGATAAACAATATAATGCGGAAAAGGAAAAAAATACAAGACACCAGAATTTTGTTAACGAGGAAAACTGCATTGGCGGAAAACCCCGGGACCTCGTCCAGCTTTGAAAATTGTATTGAATTAAATCATTGCAGACACTAGCCTGCTAGCAGACTTCGGACTAGGCTATAGTTGAGATCGAATTCACCTCCAAGCAATTCAACTTTAGTCGTGATCATGTACGTCTCTTAGCCCTACGTTGTTCTACGCCCTTGATTCCCTTAGTTGACGTCCTTTACAGCATAATAGTTGCTTCAGCCTCAGTGAAGACTTTTGATACCTATCTGCTTCTTACAAACAAATCTATTTGATATTTCTTTCGATAAGTATCAATCAAGTTTTGGAAATCTGTTTGCAGCAAACATGTCTAGCAAACCTCATGGATCCGAAACACTTTACACTCTTATCAAAGGGAATCCTAGAACACTAGGAACCTCACAAGAATAATCCAAACAAATTAAAAAAGCGTTTAGATATCTATCTTATGGAATCACAAAGTCTAAGACGAAAGAATTTTGTGATTTCTATCTATTTTGTTCCTGATCTAAAGTTCATGACCTTCAATAACCAGTAGAACAAGATCTGAATACATGAACTATCAGGTAAAAATATAGTCCGAACGGGATTCACGAATCTCTAAATGAAGTCTTCAAAGTCGTAACCTAATACAGTTTCGGAAAGAAATCTATGTTATAGAGGACGACTCCATCTTTGTAATTGTCAGGGATTCAGAATTACAACTGCAAAAGTATGTCTATTTGTATATTTTTCAAGGCTACGGTTAGCTTTAAATTCAATCTAGGGTTGCTTGGAGTTCAAGCTAACACTTCCCTTGTTTAAATGAAATTCCTAATGAAGAACTCATGTAATTAAACATGTAAAAGGTATGCCTTGAAATTACACAGAAGAATATGCATTATGGTCCGTATAGAATGAAACCGTACACAATGATATCCATAGCGGCTAAGTAAGACCGTGAACTTATAAGCAATAACGATGTTTAAGTACTTAAGACTAAATAGTAATCTACATGCACAAAAATATTTAGTGAATAAAGTTGTATTAGAAGTTTATGAGTGATATAACAAAAGTGAACTCTAGCCATGTACAACAAGTTAGGAAGTTTGCATACATTTGTCTCTGCACTTTAAGTTCCAGAAATGGGTCATATTGACCAGGTATGCATATTGGGTATGTTATTGGTAGTTTGCGAACTCAAATCTAAAAGGTACGCAAGACGGGTATGCGTAACCTTGGAAGTTTGCGAAGTCAGATCAAAAGGGTATGCAGACCAGGTATGCGTACTCTTGGCAATTCACGAACTCAGATCAAAAAGGTGTACATACTAGGTACGCGTACCTTTAGCAGTTCGCGAAGTCAGATCAACTTGGTATGCATACTAGGTATGTGTACCTCCAAGCATTTCGTGATCTTTTCTCTCATCTCAGAAACATTTCCATAGCCACAACATACATACTAGGTGTGCATACCCTAAATAGTTCATAAGCTATTTGCTTGTGAAATTTCCAAAGATCAAATAAACAAAAATAGTTTGTGAACAATAAATTTCTCTAACTAATATTTGCTAAAGATCTATGAACATCCATGTTAGAATCATATTTTGAGAGTTAAACAAGATAAGCTTGAACTCAAAATTTCTTTATTGCGATATATTAAATCTACTAAATCATACGACATAGTCTCATAAAATAGAATGGTAGACCATGAGTAAATAGGATAGGTCAGTCTTCACATACCTCTTTGTGAAAGAAATTCTTGCAAATGCCTTTGTTTGTTCTCCAGTCTTCAATCTTCGAGGGTATTCAGTGATATCTGATACTCAACTACCATGAATTAATCCTAGTCCAAGACTTGTCTTTAGTAGACTAGAAATTCAAAATATAGTTTTGAACATCTAACATTGACAATAAACTTGAAATAACAAAACTTGTGAGTTCGATCGAAGGATGCTCTAACAAACTCGATGTTTAATGAAACATCGTGGTTTAATATATGTATCGTGCATGTATTAGTGGAAACAGATGTTTAATATAACCATAAATTAGTTTTCTTATAAAAAATTTGTATAAATATAGAGATAATAATTAGAAATCCAACTACAAAGAAATTAGTTCAAATAAACTAGAAATCCAACTACCTAGAAATTCATTTTCCTCCGGTAGAATATTTGTTGTTTGACATCAAAAGAGCAGCCAAAAGGTTAAGGCATAGTTCTTACTGAAAGTAAGGTTTCATCACAAGAGATAAGAAGAATCAAAGCTCTATCTAATATTGCGAATCGTTTGAAATCAGGATCTATTTGTGCTGATATTTTCTGATAAACGAATTTAGTTTTCTAATTTGTTCGATTAGTACATACGAAAATAAGAAAATTAGAGGGGAAAAAATAGATTAGTGTTCATTATTATACTGAAACAAAAACAAGAAGAACATCATTTGATCATGAAGACTTCTTTTCCTCTAGATTAGATTTACAAACCCATACTTATTTGGTTCTGGAGAAATCAATGATTTGGTATATCCATCAAAAGATGATTAATAGAAGTACATGAGAGGAAGAAGAAAAGAAATTTAACAATAATCCATGATGAAAACATGGAAAAATAGTGTGATTTACCCAGATTAAGCTTGAGAGCTTTTGTCTCATCGGCTGAACAGGAAAGGAAAATAGGAAATGGGGAAGAAAAAGAGAAGGATGGAAAAGAAAAAGGAGAAGTTGGAAATCATAGGGGGAAAGTGTCGGCTTATTTTCCACAAATAGAAGGAAAATAAGTTAGCAAGGAAATAAATTAAATTCCACCCAAAGAAGTTATGCCAAACAAGGGTAATATCACCTCCTTCAACTACCTCCCCTAACTCCACTCCAACTCAACTCTGCTGGTGTCAAACGCACTATTAGGCCAATCACTATGGTGCCCCTTTTTCCTTCCTTATCCCTCATATGTAGGGAAAAGGCTAAAAACACAACTATTATGGTCTTCTATATCCCTACATGTGTAGGGATATCTCTTCCTTTCCCTACAAGGAGGATCACATCTGATCCCAGTAGTAGGGAAGGGAAATCACACGGCTACTGAGTTGTCGTATGAATTTACGCTTTACGGCTACTGAGTAGCCGTAGCATTTTACGCGGCAACTGAGTAGCCGTTTCTGGTTTTTAAAGTTTTACCTTAAAACTTTCCTTTTTCACTCTATTTTTTTTTACTAAAATTCTTTTTTTACCTATTACATATCATTTCTACTTATTATATGTCTCTTTTTTACTCTAAAATATCTTTCATTACCTGGACAAATATGTTCCCATTGAAAAAAAAACTGGGAAAAAAATACGGCTACTCAGTAGCCGTCTGGCACTATTCATACATCGTGTAGGGAAAAGGAAAGAGGACACCACAGTGAGGTTGCCTTCCTTGTGCTATCCCTTCCTTTTATTTGGGAGATAGGGAAGGGATGCCCTCTCCCATAGTGCTTGGCCTTAATGAATTCAAACTGCAGCAAGACACCAACTTCCTTGGAGTTATATGTTTCGTCATAAGTCCCACTGACGCCCTGGACTTGGATAACACTTGAGCCCACTTTCTAACTAGTTCACGAGCCCATCAGCACCACTCAATTTAATTCACTCGAGCACTTTTAGTTGAAAATTTATTTAGACTATCAAACCTAGGGGTGAGCATGGGCCGGACCGGTTTTTATCTCGTCCGCATCCAATCCAATTCATTACAATTTTGAATTTGGAATCCGCATCCAATTCAACATTGGATGCACGGATGAGCGGATTGGGTACGGATAATCCAATAGATTTGTTTTAGTTAAAATTTATAATGAGAAAATAAAAAATAAAAAAACATAGATGACTTCTTATAAAACCTACACATTATATATATGTATATAAATATAAAAGTATCATGAATAACACTCCAAACAAACACCTTAAGAATTCCTAAACTATCTATGTATGTTCTAAAACTTATGTAGATGTGTTTAATCTAACGGGTATAGATGTCCAACGGATTTTCAAGGTTGCGTCCGGGCCCAATCCGTAATCCCTTGGATTTCACAATTCTCATCCGCATCCAACCCAATAGCGAACGGTCCGGACATCCATCCGCAAAAATACGGTTGGTCCCGGTTAAATCGCGGATTACGGGCCAAATGCTCACCCCCTACTCAAACCATACAACACTTAAAAAACTTGGATGTTTTTTTTTGCTGAGAAAAACCACCTGGGATTAACTTAAAAGATAAGTACAGACATCAACTAGGAGTTCCTTCCTTACAAGACCATCCAAAAAAGGAGGAAAGGAAACCCAACTGTTCTTAATACAGTACTTTCTAGCTCGACGAGCAAGCTTATCAGCTAGATTGTTTTTGACACGATTAATATACATAAGTTTAAAACTACTATTACTAGGCAACAAACTCCGGCAATCCTTTAGAACATCACAGCTCCACCAGCCCACTTTTGAACAGTCTCCATTCACAAAATCCACCATTTGGAGACAGTCGCTAAGAAAAATGACTCTAGACATATTCAACTCTAACGCCCAAGAGATACCCAAAAAAAGTGCAGTTGATTCAGCTCCAACCGCATCTGGAATCATCCCAAAGTCAGCACCAGAACCCTTTATTGTTCCTGCCATATCACACCAGAAAATACCAACACCCATATTAAAATCCTTGTAAGAGTCATCAATAAACATAAAGTGATCCACCTCAGTTCTGCAGATCTTTCTATGTATGTTACTATCTCTCACAGGAATAACAGGTTTAATATATGAGTTTATCATTCTTTTCACATCTAGTATAACTTTATTTAGATCAATAGCAATCTTTTTGAAAACCACATCACACCTCAACTTCCAGATACACCATATTATAATAGCAGCAATACTTGGCCAGTTAACATTATAAGGAGAGTCACCCAAACTATTTTCAAACCACATAAGAAAATAATCATCTATCCCTTGCAGATCAGGCGAAATTAAATGTTGAAAGGACAAACCAAACAAAACATGTGAAGTAATAAGACACTGGACTAGTAAATGTAACTCAGTTTCAACTTCATTCTTACAGAGATGGCATATATCATCAATAGAAAGATTATAAACACTAAGTAGGGAATTAACAGGCAGCATATGAGCAAATATTTTCCACATAAATAACTTAATTTTTGGAAGACACTCCAAAGATCAAACCTTGCGCCAGAAAGAAGCTTCTTCCCTAGTACAACTTTCATTCATACAAGCCTTATACGCAGATTTGATGGTAAACATACCATTTTGCATATGAGCGCACATAACTTTATCACTTTGATGTATATTAATCTTAATAGCTCTAATTCTAATAACATCCTCTGGAGAAAATAAACTGTTTAACAAATTCAGATTCCAACAATTGTTGTTCACATCAATAAGATCTTTCACATAACCATAATCTTTATAATTTAGATTATTAGAAACAGGTGGAGAAGTAGCATAAGGTATCCAATTACCAAGCCAGATATTAGTAGAAGCATCATCATTAATTTTCCTAACTATGTTTGCTTTAATAAAAACTAAGCTCTTTACTATACCTTTCTAAATCCAAGAAGAAGAGTCTGCAACTTTATCAATTTCTAGAAGATTCTGATTAGGAAAATAATTTTCTTTCAAGAAAATCGAAACGAGATGTTCAGGATTTTGCAATAATCTCCAACCTAACTTACTTATGAAAACCTTGTTAGTAGCATAAGTATTCTTTATACCCAGACCACCACAGTTTTTAGACTTACCAATATCCCCCCAAGAACGAAAGTAAGCAGCATGCCTAGGGTCTTTTTTAGACCACTAGAATGTTCTTTGTATAGAATCAATCTTCGAAGTAATCTTCTTAGGTAAAGGAAAACAAGACATCTGATAGACAGCAAGACTCGATAGAACATGTTTTGTAACTACAGTTCTACCAGCAATATTCAGATTGGTTCTTTTACAAGAGCTTAACCTAGAGTTGAAATTTTCAATAACAAATTGAAAAGATTTACTTTTATCCCTGTTAATAAATTGGGGTGTACCAAGATACTTCTCTGAATTACTCAGAAATTTGATCTTTAAAGTTTTAGCCAGAAGTTTAATATGTTTATGATGAGTTTTGGAACTAGTAACGAAACCCGACTTATCATAGTTTATGGATTGCCCAGAAGATTTTGCAAAGACATCTATAACTTTCATAAAATTCCTAGCATAAGTTAAGGAATCCTTAGAAAAGAGCATCCAATCATCGGCAAAGAAAAGATGCGAAATAGTAGGCCAATCATTCGACAATTTAAAACCCTGAATAAGATTATCATGCTCAACTTTTATGAGAAGTTGCGATAAAACCTCCATACATATAATAAATATATACGGAGAAAGACAATCACCCTGTCTAATACCACGAGAAGGGAAAAGCCACTCACCTGAAGAGCCATTCACCAGTACTGAGTAAGAGACGGTACTTATGCACTGATAAATCATTTGATACCAATCTTCAGAAAAACCCAGACTCTTAAAAACTGAAACAATAAAAGTCCATTTCAATCTATCGAAAGCCTTAGAAAGATCCAGTTTAATATCCATATAACCATTCTTAACTTTTTTCTTTCTCTTTTTAAAAGAATGAAGAATCTCCTGACTGATTATAATGTTATCATGAATTTGTCGACCTGCTATGAAATCCGACTGATAAGGAGAAATAATAGAGTCCCGGAGTAGTTTAAGCCTATTAGTTAAAATTTTCGAAATAACTTTATAAATGCAATTAGACAAACTGATAGGTCTGAAATCATTAGGAGTAGACGGGATGTTTACCTTAGGAATGAGAGTAATAAAAGAATGATTCATTTTCTTTAGAAGAAATTTAGTCTTGAAAAAACTTTGGACATGCAAAACAACCTCAGATGAAACTTCTTCCCAATTATACCTATAGAAACCAGCAGGATAGCCGTCCGGGCCCGGAGATTTCCAAGGTTTCATGTTCTTTATCGTTTTAAAAATCTCATCCTCGGAAGGTATAGCCACCAAATACTTATTTATCTCATCAGTGACTATAGGTTGGAGGTTACACAGAACTGCATCTAAATCAGAGTTACTCGAATTTGATGAAGTAAAGAATTTCTTAAAATGATTCGAAAAAAGAGAGACAACTTGTTCCATACCTTCAATCCAGTTTCATTGCTCATCTTTAACAGTGTGTATAGTATTATACATATTCCTAAGTTTCACAGTGTTATGGAAAAAATTTGTGTTTCTATCATACTGCGTGAAATAATCAATCCTAGCTTTTTGCTTGTAAAAACTATTTTCTACTTCGTACCAGTAATCCAATTGTTTTGAAAAATTAAGAATGTAATCACCAATAGTAGGGGAATACGACATACCTTGCAGCTTTTCAATTTCATCATTTAATCTACCAATTGTAGTCTTAATATGACCAAAAGATAAAACATTCCAACGGTTAAGCTCATACTTAAGGTTCTTAAGTTTACCTGCTACTGCAAAACTTGGGGAACCTTTTACTTCTTTAGACCAAGCATTTGTGAGAACACCCTTAAACTCAGGATTTAATTGCCAGCATCTAAAGAATTTATAAGGGATATTAAGATGTTGTACAAAATGAAGACACTTAAGCAAGATAGGACAATGATCTGAATAAATCCTAGCAAGATTAGTAATACGAGTATGAGGCAACACTGAGAACCAATCATCATTAACAAAGCCTCTATCCAATTTTTCAAATATCAAATCAGCAGGATTTATAAATCTTCTATTGCACCAAGTATATGGATTCCCAAAAGCAAAAGCTTCATTCATTTTCATATCAACCAGCTTAGATCTAATAAAATCAGGGGGAAAAGAATTGTCCATATTACCACCTTGTTTTTGAGAAACATGCGGAATAAAGTTAAAATCTCCTAATAATGACCATGGTTGAGTATTTGTTTCATTCATATCACTGAGAATGTTCCATTGATTTTTCATTCCACTAATGTTAAGAGCTCCACACATAAAAGTAATAATACAGTTTTTAATCACTGGAGTTATATCACACATGATATGAATCATATTATGAGAGCTACTAATAACTTAAATATTAGATTTTGCAAAATACCCAAGAGCCAAACCACCAGATTTTCCAACAGCAGGGATAATAAACCAGGAATCATATGGAAGGTGATGACTATATTTCCTAACAGTGTCTATATCTACCATTGTTTCTATAAGACATATAGCATCAAATTTGTTTTTCTAAAATATTCGACAGATGCAACCATTTCTTATCTGAGCAACACCCATTTATGTTCCAACAAATAAATTTCATGATTCTAAGTAGAAATAAAATAAAAACTATAAATCTTGCACAAGCGAAAAAGACAAGAGGTATTAAGTTCAAAGTAAAACTTACAAGGTCATGTGCCGAAGGAGGTTCTGCATCCATAGAGTCCGACGAGTCCACCATCATGAGATTTACTTCTTTCTCAAATTCTTCTTCCGAGATCAAAGGAACGGGAGGTAGAATTGCTATAGGAGTAGGTTCAAGAACAATTTCCTTATCAAGATAGCTTCATATGTCTGGGTTATTGAAAACTAAATTCTCAGAAAACATTAGATTCCAAAATTTTCTGTGAAGACCAAGCAATAAAGATAGAATTTGTGTTCGCCATATTGAAACAGATCCTAAGAGCAAATGAAAAAAGTTGAATACCAAGCAATAAAGATAGAATTTGTGTTCTGAATAACAAAGAACACCGCCACTCCAGAATATAAAGAAGATCATCAGTATAAACAAATATGAAAGAATGTAACCAAACTTCACACTTCTCTCTAGTTGTTCTTTACTAGTCCATTACCTTAACTTCACTCAACAAACCAAAATTCCATCAATTAATACACTATCACATCCCATGCTAACAAACCAAAACGCGAAGTGTTGAATTACTTCTGATCTAAACAATTCTCTAGATTAAAATTCACAACAAAAAATTCCGAGGATAAAATTAATCTGTATTTAACCAATTCCTCAGATTAATTAACTTAAATAATTTGGATTAAAAAGAGTTTATCTTGGATATCTTCAACCCTGAAAGGCATCATTGACAATCTATAAAGTCTATTATGGAGATAATTATGAGACTAGAAAAACCCCCAGAAACAAAATCATCTCAATAAAAACCCTTGAATCAAGTGAAGAACAATAAATAAACGTATTTTTGTCTTCAATAACCAAATCCCTACAGAAGTAGGATCTCAAAATGCTAGAGTAGCATACCCAAACAAATCAATAGAGAAATAGTGACTATAACCAAAGTAAGAAAGCTTTGAAATTTGCAAGAACCATACCCATAAGAAACCTCCAAATTTGTTCAAATCCCATTTTTATTCTCATAATCTCATGATGGTGAAACTAGGTACCCTATGTTGCTACCTCCTTCAGCCCATAAAAAACAACAAATAGACAGTCAATTAGAAATAAAATTGTATCCCGTTTCACAAAATTGAAAACTCAAATCAATCAAACAAATTTGAACATGAGAAAAATTTAAAATTAAGGTAACTTTGAAAGGAAATCTAATTTAGGACATCCGAAAAGGAAAAGAACAAGAAATGAATTAGAAAACCATAAAGGATTGAGAAGAAACAGAGAGATAGGAGAGATTGATCGAAGAAGAAGACGGAAAAAATTGGGTTTGACTAGGTCAGCATCGCACGACTAATCGTCAGAGCTCATGAGAACCTAGTAAACGACGAACTTGGATGTTTACCAGCTGTATTAATAAGGGAGAGCATTTGAGATTCAATACGCCCACTAACTTGGGCCATATATATTATTGCAAATGGTTTTCTGATACGTCTATATACGGTTAGGTGCGCGTGTAATTTGTGGGATCCGTCGAATTTGGATTGGGCGCGAATGCTATTTTAAAAATCCCTGGGGACTCACACCTGTTATATATTAAGGTTATACATAAAAAATTTGTAAAATGCGAGGCTAATAGGGCTAACAGAGTATTAACATATAATCCACCATATATATTCATCTTATCTCTAAGTTGATTCGAGTCATGTTATGGGTCCTTAAATTGGACTCATTAGTCATTTGTGTTTGAGGGTAAAAACTGATTCTGCTGTTTTTGGTAAATTTTGGTGTGTTGATGAGAAACGAATTCAAACCCTAAACAATGCACTACACGGGAGCACTTTTAGATTCGAGAGATCAATCTGTAAGACTCTGGCCTAAACCAAGAAATGGTCGTTCCAGATTCAATTCGGTCATAAAGTGAAGGAGAAGGGGTTGATCTTAGGAAGGGAAGCGAAGAAGGTGTTTGAGATCAGAATGTTGAATTATGAAGGTGTGGTTGTTTATGACTTGTATCAGAATGTGGAACTGGCTTGCAGAATGTAAGCTATCAGTTCTTGGTGTTTTATGGATACTGTGTTGATAACACTTGTGTTCTTATTGTCGAAATAGATTGAAAACCTTTTTATACAAGTCATTTGAGCGCACCCCTGATCTCATAGGAAGTGGAGGAGATTAAGTAGTGGAGTAATGGGGTTGTGTAATAGGTGGTGATCATCATGTTGTCACACCTTCACCCACTACTCTCATCATTGTTAATCGTTCGTTCTATCCTGATACTTTCTCGTAGTGGGCGCGCTGCACGCTGTAAACCGCCAGATCAATACCCCAGAGAGCATCCCCCAGTTTGTGACATGTTTGATGTCTCGAGTAAATGGGTCAAGTCGTGGGACTTGCCGCAGAGAATAGCATGCGGCGCTATTAGGTTAAATAACTAAGTTATTTGGGAAGCCGATATTCATAAAACATCGTATGTATTCGATGCATGTAAAACATCGCTTTTAAGTAAGCAGCTCAAAATAATCGATGTTCATGGAGCATCGTTGTTTTAGAGCTTGTCTAAATTAGTCGCGAGTCGATCGTCTTAAAAAGAAGAGCGTGACCGTACATCTTTGGGAGATCGCTTGGTAGCTCTAGGGGTGAGCTACTACTTGGTCGATCGCTCCATGTAGGCAAGTGGCAGATGGAAGCCATTCTAAAATCCTATCGGTCGATCTTGGTTAGATCTAAACCGTTCAAATCGGCTAGCCAAGTTGAATGGTCGAGACGATTTGCGGCAGTTAATGACTGTTGTTAAAGCAGCGTGAACGACCATCTTTGGGCAATCGTTTGGGATCGCACGGGCAAGTTGTAGCTCGACCGATCGCTCCTTGCAGGAGGGGGGGTGGTCGGGGATCATAGCATCACCCCATCGATTATCAAGTATCCAATCTAAGCTGTCCGACCAGGCTAGCGAAGTCGGACGAACGAGATAATTTTGCGGCAGCTTCTTTCCATCATTGTTTTAGGGTTTGGAAACCGTGTGGCCAACCCTAGTTTGGTTAATCGAACCAAAACGCCGGGCGTTTCTTTGAACAGGACGATCGGCCATGTGTGAAGACGAGACGCCAGTGAGTATGCTGACATCTCCTGGGTCGTCTAAAATTAGATCTAAGCAACTCGATTCGGATGGCGAATATGGGTGGTCATGATCGATTTGCGGCAGTAGCATACTGCCACGAGTACAAATTAGGGTTTTAAAACGGCCATGTCCATCCTAGCTCGATCGAATAACTTGATGCATTATAGACTTTCCGCGGGTAGGTCGATCGACCAAGGGAGGAGTTGGTCTGCCAATGAACACATTGGTACTTCTTTGATCATTCGAGACACGATCTAGGCCGTCCAAATAGGCTGGCTAAGTTGGACGGATGCAATGGATTTTGAGACCGTTTTTGCCGGTCTCAACTCGTTTGAATTTGTTTTGCCAACAGCGAGATCACCCACATTGGGGTTAATCGTTCGAAGCGTTGCGGGTATACTAAGTGGAATCCGTTCGGCCAGGGCATTAGTAGGCCCGCCAGTGGTCACCATGATGATCGCCTAGTTTTGCTAGGAGTAGGCTAGGCTTGTTGGATTGCGTGGCCAAATTGTGTGTCCGCGATTATTTTTGAGACTGGCATGGACAATCTAGATTTTCCCAAAGGAATTTAAACGTGTTTGATCGAGCTATCTCTTAATTAAAATTGTGTCGATACGAAAATCTCTTTGTCAGAGAAAGATGCAGCCTGTGTGAGTACTTTCATGCAGATCTCAATACTGACACTTCGGGAGATTCACGCTACTCTGATGAGAGTCAACATTTAATCATCATGTCATGTCAATATTGAGAGTTCGGCTGGGAACATAGCATAGGAAAATACTAGGCAAGTCATGCATTAGTGAATAATGCTGGTGGAAGATAAAATTCACATAATATTTTGGGATTGCTGTTGCACGCACCATTCTGAGTAAATTTCATATATACAGATATATTGAATTGCTCAATACATATGTGAGTGAAGAGGCTTAAGCACTCATTGCTTTTAAATGGATTCTGTTTCTTTGTAGGATGACAACGCATTAAATACAGGATTTACGATTTTATCCCTTGAACTAAAAACCACCATCAACATTAAGTCCCCTGCTTAGTACGTAACAGTGACATTGTTGCGGGGTAAGCATTAGATGGTGACAAATAAAAAATGGACGTCGTGCCGCGAATCTTGTATTTAATGACGCTTCTTGAAGATTTGTGGCGTACCGGCTAGGCATGTAGAAGGATGGTCGTCGTGCCACGAATCTTCAAGGACTTCGTTCCAAGCGACATCTTTTGAACCGTCTTCTGAATCTTGGATGGTTGTATGGAATGGGATGCGATGAGCAGTCCCCAGTTACACTTCAGATTCGATGGCGTGGCTGGATATGTGAAAATATCTTCGATTTGTACTTTTGGAGTCTTTGATGCACATGTACGCCTTCATGTTAAGAAATTTCTGCGGCTCGTAAAGCTTCAACAGTGATGATGCTGATATTAGAAATAAACCGGTTGAGAGACGTGAAGGCATCCTATGCTGGCAGTCCCCAGGTGTAATTATCCCGAGTTTATTTTCTCTTGAACGACGTACTTCCACTGCATTTTCCGGTAAGGTGGTTGACGAATTGATGAAGGCGATAATCTTTTGGATTCGTCATTTGTTGATCAATGGGCGGGAGTCGCTCTTGATAGATCTGTATTATATCCAAACTTTGGCAGCCCATGTACCCTTCCCATAAGAAATTGGAAATCTAAAAACACCGAATATGACTTTGTCAGCGATATGGTTGTTGATGCGCAGCTTCGTGCAGGCCTTGGGTAGGTGTCACTGAGCTCCGTGGAATGCATGATTCGGTCGGCCTGGCTTGCTGAGGCGCAACTTTACTCTTCGATTCTTCATTGATAACAGTGCTTGTGGATGGTTGAACCAAATACTGTTTGTCGGTCAGGCGCCTCCCAAACAGAAAGGTGATGATACTCTTACGCTGCATCTTTGAAAAGTGGTAACCTTGTCACGGTTATGACTTCTTGGTTGACCGTCTCTTCTGGGTTGAAAAGGTCCTTGACAGTAAAGGGATTATGTGTTGAGACTCAATCCCAAAGCCTGATTTACATGGTTCTATCTTGTATCGTCGGTGGGTTTACCATAATAAAGATATCGCCATTTCGCTTCCGTGACTCTATTACTTCTCCATGGGAAAATAAAATATGCAGAAGTTCGGATTACCTTTTTCCGTAGTGGTTGTTGCTATGGTGAAGCTCGGGCTAGTATCAATAAAAGAGCAACAACGGTTCTTGGCAGCAACTGTGATCAGAAGAGACTGGCAGGGAGAGGCGTGATAACTACGGACACGAACTTGGCAGTCTTCATATAGTGGTAGAGCTTGTCTCGTTATTAGAGGGAGAAGCTAATGATGGAGCCGATATCTTCTTTGATGTTGCCTCATGGAATGGAAAAGAACGAGACAGTCCCCTACCCACGAGTATCCACTGAGCTTTCGACTTGATAGATGTTGTCACGTTGGGTTTCTGAGGAAATAATTTGTATGAGAATTGGAGTTGAACCCTATGTTGATGAGGATCGTACGAGTTACTGATCATGAGACCGTCTTTACGTCTACGTTGCGTTTCATAGATGTCCAGGCATATCGCTGGTCTTTGAAAATACATCTACTCTCTTGAATATGTCCTTGTCTTTGGACATCTTGGAATCATAATGATAGCGTGCTCGCGTCTCTCTAAATTAAGCATCTTTGAGATGGGTAGCGCTGAGCAGTCCCCAGCCACACTCCTTTGCCTTTTCATCTTTGGATCGTGTCTTTGAGGAGTAGGGAAGTTCCCTCATGCGAACGACTTAACTAACAGGTTGGTCAAATATGATGAAGCTCTTGATATGGAGAGTCTGTATGTACCTCTTAAGTCCCAGGTGCAATCTCCTTTAGTAACGCAACTACTTCTTCTACAGGAGACGAAATTCTGAAAGCGTCTCTCGTTGATATTTTTACCGTCGGGCCAGATATGAAATATCTTGGAATTTATTTTATCATTGTGGAAGTCGTGCATGTGGTACTGGAGTTGGAGTGGGCGATTTTGGACGCGCAGGATATTGTATCTTGGTGTTTTTGTTCTTGCTGCTTCAGTGAAACTGCTTACAGAAGGTTGAAGGTTGTATTGCCTTTTGGTGAGATGTATGCTTCCACGAATATCATGAGGTTCTTCATTCCTGGCAGGCCTGGTTCTTTCTAGCAGGGCAGGTGCTGTTGCAGCAATTGTTGTTCAGTCACATTTGGATCGTGACTCTCCAGTGCCTGAATTCTGGACCTCTTGACATAATCATTTGGATGTTTGTTGGTTCGCTGAAACATTCTTCCTAAGTCTGACAGAGTGATTCGCCCAAGTTGCAGATTTTTTCTCAGCATGATGACGCGGGCATCGTAATATTCTTGAGGCTGCTCTCTTGAGGCGTCGGCTCCAGTAGATCTGAAGATGTCTCGGGATTTCTCTTGTTCGGGTTGACATAATAGGCGAACCCCTTTATGATGATATGAAGATGTTTCAAACCTCCTTTGTTATTATAGATGTACGAACCCTCGGAATTATGCCATGTTCTGGATCTTTTCTTGTGTGATCTCTGCAGGTGTCTTTCTAGGACTCCACTGGTGTTGAGATTTGTTTCGTCTATCTCCATACTGGAACAACGGCTATGTGAATCCTCCCTTTATCTATCTGGGTGTGGATCCTGGTGATGTTAATATCAATGATAACTTTGAGGCATTTCTGGTTTGCTCCATATAACACTCGTGGTGTTACATAGAAGGCGATTTCTCCATCCGGACCTTCGAGAGACGCCGTTGTGCTCTTCTAAGTAGTAATCACGTCTTCTTGTGTCTCTACGCGGCTTGATGATCCTTTCATATGGGAGATTTACTAGTGCTCAGCTAACCGAGGCATTTCCAGTAGCATTGCATGAAAAGCATTTTTTGTGAAGCTTCTTAGCGAATGGAACACCGGAATTGAAATTGGCTGTTGAACCTAAATTGAATTTAATGATTGAATTGGATCTAAGATCCACCCTTTTTAAATTGAGAAAAATGGAATGAATATTGAGAAACTGATTTTGCAACCGAGAGATTAATCTCCCACTGTGGTCGCCAATTGTTTGAGGGTGAAAACTGGTTCTGTTGTTTTTGGTAAATTTGGGTGTGTTGATGAGAAACGAATTCAAACCCTAAACAAAGCACTGCACGGGAGCACTTTTAGATTCGAGAGATCAATCTGTAAGACTCGGGCCTAAACCAAGAAATGGATGTTCCATATTCAATTCCGTCACAAAGTGAAGGAAAAAGGGTTGATCTTAGGGAGGGAAGCGAAGAAGGTGTTTGAGATCAGAATGTTGAATTATGAAGGTGTGGCTGTTTATGACTTGTATCAGAATGTGGAACTGGCTTGCAGAATGTAAGCTATCAGTTCTTGGCGTTTTCTGGATACTGTGTTGATAACACTTGTATTCTTATTGTCGAAATAGATTGAAAACCTATTTATACAAGTCATTTGAGCACACCCCTGATCTCGTAGGAACTGGAGGAGATTAAGTAGTGGAGTAGTGGGGTTGTGTAAGAGGTGGTGATCATCATGTTGTCACACCTTCAACCACTACTTTCATCGTTGTTAACTATCCGTTCTTTCCTGACACTTTCTCGTAGTGGGCGCTTTGCACGCTGCACGCTGTAAACCGTCAGACTAATACCCAGTGAGAATCCCCCAGTTTGTGACATGTTTGATGTCTCGAGTAAATGGGTCAAGTCTTGGGACATGCCGCAGAGAATAGCATGTGGCGCTATTAGGTCAAATAACTAAGTTATTTGGGAAGCCGATATTCATAAAACATTGTATGTATTCGATGCATATAAAGCATCTCTTTTAAGTAAGCAGCTCAAAATAATCGATGTTCATGGAACATCGTTGTTCTAGAGCTTGTTTAAATAAGTCGTGAGTCGATCGTCATAAAAAGAAGAGTGTGACCGGACATCTTTGGGCGATCGCTTGGTAGCTCTAGGGGTGAGCTACTACTTGGTCGATCGCTCCCTGTAGGCGAGTGGTGGATGGTAGCCATTCTAAAATCCTACCGGTCGATCTTGGTTAGATCTAAACCATTCAAATCGGCTAGCCAAGTTGAATGGTCGAGACGATTTGCGTCAGTTAATGACTGATGTTAAAGCAACGTGAAGGACCATCTTTGGGATCGCACGGGCAAGCTGTAGCTCGACCGATCGTTTGGGATTGCACGGGCAAGTTGTAGCTCGACCTATCGCTCCTTACAGGAGGGGGTGGACGGTGATCATAGCATCACCCCATCGATCATCAAGTATCCAATCTAAGCCGTACGACCAGGCTAGCGAAGTCGGATGTACGAGATAATTTTGTGGCAGCTTCTTTCCACGGTTTGGAAACCATGTGGCCAACCCTAGTTTGGTTAATCGAACCAAAACGCCGGGCGTTACTTTGAACAGGCCGATCGTCCATGTGTGAAGACAAGCCGCTAGTGAGTATGCCGACATCTCCTGGGTCGTCTAAAATTAGATCTAAGCCACTCGATTCGGCTGGCGAAGATGGGTGGTCATGATCGATTTGCGGCAGTAACATACTGCCGCGAGTACAAATTAGGGTTTTTAAAACGGCCACGTCCATCCTAGTTCGATCGAACAACTTGATGCATTATAGACTTCCCGCGGGTAGGTCGATCGACCAACGGAGGAGTTGGGCCGCCAATGAACACATTGGTACTTCTTCGATCGTTAGAGACGCGATCTAGGCCGTCCAACTAGGTTGGCTAAGTTGGACGGATGCAATGGATTTTGAGACCGTTTTTTCCGGTCTCAACTCGTTTGAACTTGTTTTGCCAACAACGCGATCACCCACATTGGGGTTAATCATTCGAAGCGTTGCGGGTATACTAGGTGGAATCCGTTCGGCCAGGGCATTAGTAGGCCCGCCAGTGGTCACCATGATGATCACCTAGTTCTGCTAGGAGTAGGCCAGGCTTGTTGGATTGCGTGGCCAAATTATGTGGCCGCGATTATTTTTGAGACTGGCATGGACTGTCTAGATTTTCCCTAAGGAATTTAAACGTGTCTGATCGAGCTATCTTTTAATTAAAAGTACGTCGATACGAAAATCTCTTTGTCAAAGAACGATGCAACCTGTGTGAGTACTTTCATGCAGATCTCAATACTGACACTTCTGGAGATTCACGCTACTCTGCTGAGAGTGAACATTTAATCGTCATGTCATGTCAATATTGAGAGTTCGGCTGGGAACATAGCATAGGAAAATACTAGGCAAGTCATGCATTAGTGAACACTGCTGGTGGAAGATAAAATTCACAGAATATTTTGGGATTGATGTTGCACGCACCATTCTGAGTAAATTTCATATATACAGATATATTGAATTGCTCAATACATATGTGAGCGAAGAGGCTTAAGCACTCATCGCTTTTAAATGGCTTCTGTTCCTTTGCATGATGACAACGCATTAAATACAGGATTTACGATTTTAGCCCTCGAACTAAAAACCACCATCAACAATTTGATACACGACGGATACTGCGTAGTCGTTTATATCATTCTTTGATTAGTTTTTTCAGCAAAATTTTATATCATTCTTTGATTAGCTTTTTCAGCAAAATTTAAAATAATTGTTTAGTTTTGACTTTGAATTTTTACCAATTTTTCATTTTCTCTTTCATTTAATTATTATTTAAAACTTTAATTAAAAAGAGTTAATTAAATTTGTATGAAAATAATGTAGATTCAAGCCAAAACAAATAAAATTTTGAGAAAATTTTGATAGTTTTCCAATACCCAAAGGGTAGCCAGAACCTATGAGTACCCGGGTTTTTATCGGATCTGGTTCTAGATCCATTAACTTCTGGACCAGAGCATACTTTTATAATCGGGTCCAGTATTAGGTCTGGTGGTATCCGGATGGAGTCGGACCCACTAACATCTCTCGCAAAAATTGCATAGGAAAGAAAAAAAAATCACTGCACTTTGCATTTTTATTATGATAATAATGATTTGTTGTGTTATGTTTGTATAGATAGAATTAATGTTTTGGCGTTGGTTAGGTTAAGCGTTCTTTTATTATTACTTGCGTTCCTTTTTCTATTCCTTAGTCAATTACTACTTCTTGTGTATGACACTTAATATATATGATGTTGTTATGTATATAAGCCTAGTGATTCTGGGATTCTTTCTATTAGCGGTGTTTGTGAGGAAGCTTTTTCTCCTCTTTCTTTTGATCTGGTCACATTCCTTATCCAATTCTCCCTTTCTGAGTAAGATCTTCTCTTTTCATTTTTTCTTTTGCAAATTCAAAATTCAAATTCCCCCTCATGGCTCAATCTGCCTTCATTTTTTTTCGCAATCAAGTCGGTAATTTAGCCGTCACTATGAAAACTTTACTCATTAAGTTCATAATTCCTAATGAAGTTGTTGTACTACTAAATAAATATTATTAGGCTATTAAAGGGAATCTCATTGCTCTCAAAATTTATAATCCTAAAATTCCTTTGATAGTTGTAGCTTTCCTAGTAAAAAATGGATTGTAAAGTTTAGAAACCTGCACCTAAAGAATTTAAACATCAGTATCATATATGAGTTATGTGCTGACATTGGAAGGAAGATTACCGTGGTTCCCCCATAATGGTCATTCAAGAAGAGGAATAATGGTAACTGCAGAAATTGATATCAACCTGGATGATCCACTTAAAAGAGGTGCTTGGCTCCCTACTGGTGTTGGAGGTGAAGCATGGATCAAATATCTCTATGATAAACAACGATACGATCAATCCACATGTGATTTGTTGACTCCAGATATTGTTTTTATTGTTTTCATTAATTTGTTTAAAAAATAATAATAATTAAAGTAATGCGAGACTCAGTGCTTTGGCAGTGTAATAAAACCAAGCATGATCAAGATTACTTACTTGCAATTTCTACTGATGAGCTTGGACAGAAGATGAGCCACGTCAATTTTGTGTTGTTTTTTGTTATAGACTTGGCATTCCACTCTTTGCAGGAAAATAATGTTTTTCTGTATTGTAACAGGGACATGGATGTTTATAATGACAATGCTTTACATTGTGCTAGTGAAGTTGGACTTAAATTCCTGCATGATCTTGTTCGTGACACCTTTGTGGATATTTATTGTAGGGCAGGTGTACACACTAAGGTTGAAACGGCTTTAGGTTTCTTGTCTCGCGATGGGTGTGATTCTAGACCAATGGACATTCTTGTCTACAATTGGGAGGAAGGTCGTGATACTTGTTTAGATGTGACAGGGGTGTCTCCTTTTGCAGGGGGTGGTGTAGAAGCTTTTACACCGGGTATTGCTTTGATTAAAGTTGTGGAGCGTAAAATGAGTAAATACCTTGATATATGTAGAGCCAATTGATATAGTTTTGGTATTTTGGTGTTTATTATCTTGGGTGAGCTTGATATTGAAACCATAGAGTTTTTATTAAGATTGAAAAATTTCATAGCTAGGCATGATGCTAATATTAAAGTTCGCAATTTTCTTTTCGTTAGATTAATTTTAACTACTCAAAAAGGTGTGTTGGAGCTCAATTTGTTGCTAGGATCCCATCTAGAACGGGTAGCTAGCTCGGGTGGTCATCCTCGTTCCTCAAAGATTTGAGGCGCTCCATGAGGTCTCAGGTTCGAGTCCCCGATGCAGCAATAATACAGAATTTGACATGGAAAGTAGAGTTAGCTTCCTCCCTTGTGACATAATCAGCCCCCATATCCGCTTCAGCTTCCTTGGCTGGTTCCTCATGAGGCTCGCTGGTAGGATAACATGACAACCTGTCCAACTGATGTAGTAGTACTATGTTGGATCTTACCTTGTTAGGCTTCCAACTAGTTTCTTGTAATAATACTCTTTATTCAATAATAATAATAATAATAAGGGCTTTTAATAAAGTAGCCATCTTTTTAAACTATATTTAAGAAAGTGGTCTTTTTTTTAATCATTATACAAAATGGCCGATTTTGATATTTTTTGTCCCTTTTTTTTCTTCAAAAAACGGACAACTGCAGGTTAGCTGTCTTCGTGTCAGTTATCTTATTATCTACTTAGGAAAGGACATGTAAACCACTTACATGAACTGACTCGACCTGATCAAAACTGTACCAAGAGACTGAGTTACTACCTAGTTATAAACCATGACCAGTTCATGTTCTTCATCCCAATACTGTAGCGTATTCTTCCCCAAATTGAATCCAATAAATAATTATCAAGAACCCTAACCATCCAAATACAGAAATTAACCAATACAGAAATAAAATAGATGTATCAATTATAGCCCTAACAAAACCCCCGAAATTCAATACAAAATCAACTTAAAGAACATTACAATCTCTGTTGATTATGTCAAGTTAACAAAATCAAACCAAAAAAAAGCTCAAATGTTATTTTTCTCCATTCAATCACTCAAACCCTAGAGCTATTCGTACTTCTCCCGTTTCTCAACAACCGAAAAATCCCCAAATTAACATTTCATCTTCCCTAAATTCTCAAGAACCCTGATTTATAAAAATCTCCGAATTAACATTTGATTCAATTGAGGAATCATCAAATCATAATAAATCAAATACAATAACCCACACGATTAACAACATAATAACAACAGCTGAGATATAGGGGTTTAGTTAGTGGTGAAGTTCAAATCGCCCCTTTGCTGCAAGTCTGGAATCTCTTTCATATCTCACTCATTTATGTTATGAAATTGAATTCCAAGAAAACCCAACTTCCATAAATCATTTGAACTCTTAAAACTCGTCAATCTTTACCATACTTAAACGGCAATAACCTGATTCCTTACCGATTTCTGAAACTTGAAAACTCATTCTTCCCCTTTTGTAACAGAAATAAAAAAACTATGACTCTCAGTCCTCTCAATTCACTCCCTGAATGATTCCTTGGTGTATACTGACCAAATCCTCTGAGATTTTAGGGTTTGTGAAAAGAAGAGAAGAACTTTAATAGAGAAAAACAATGGCCGAGTTACAGAGAATAGAGAAAAGAATTACCAATAAATGTTGTTTTAGGGTTTGGTGGTAGTTAAGGAAGGCATGGGTAAATGGGTAAATATATCTTAGTAATTGACTAAGTCATACGGGTTGACTATTTTGGTGGGCCCGGAATTGAAAGTAACGGAAAGGCCACTTTATATAAGGTGCGAAAAAAATGGTTGGTTTATAAATTATGGGTCATGAAGCTGGTTACTTTCTTAATTTACCCTAATAATAATATATGTATCTCCGTCGCTTAAGCAAGCATGAAATGCAGGATCCATGGGAATTATCATATAAAAAAATAATAGATAAATAATATGTGTGTGTTCTCCATGTCTCCGTCTCCTAAGCAAACGTGGAATGCATGATCCATGAGAACTACCACTTAAAAGAAGATATAAATAAATATATATGTAGAGAGAGAGAGAAAGGGAGGATCCATGGACACTTTTAGATGGACAAGGTCGGACAAGATTTGCGCCATTTTTCCCGCAAAATCCAAACGACAATGAATTTATGTGTAATATTTTGATGATATGTATCTCTTATAGGACTCTATATTCCTACAAAAAATGAACGCAATTCGAGATAGTAAACCTTACCGTCTACCTATCTTAATTTCAATCGTTAACTTTGAACGGCTGATATTCAAAGGGGTAGATGGTCGTTTTATACATCTCGAATTGTGTTCAGTTTTTCAGGAATGTAGATTCCTATAAGAGGAACATATCATCAAAATATTACACTTAAATTCATTGTCGTTTGGATTTTGCGTAAAAAATGACGCAAATCTTGTCCGACCTTGTCCATCCAAGAGTGTCCACGGATCCTACCTCATATATATATATATATATATATATATATATATAAATGGACCGCCAGGCCCTTGTATATACCAGCTGAGTTGATACTAAAATTAGGATTAAGACCAGATGCTCAATCCATTGGGGTTCATCTTGGCATGCACCATTCACAAAACTTCTATTTCCATATCTATCTTCTTAATCTATTCACATGTTATTTGTTGACTTTGAATATTGATGTCCATTGTGCGACTATCTGAATAGAGCTTTGTTTACTTATATATGAATCTTAGTACGCTTGAGTGCAAACTCGTGACTAAGGAGATTGTTCAGTGTCGTTCCTAGATTCTTCACATGTATCTAGGGTTTGGAGTAAAGGTTTTGTGGGTACACCTATCGTAAACCCTCCTGAGACTAAAACTCGTCCACTATGGCCACCTAGGGGTTCAAAGGCTTGTTGCACACGCTAAGTGCAATCGCGTTGCCTGCGAAAGTGAGTTTGGATTTTCATTTTCTAGATTAGCTAGATGTGCTCGAAGACTAACAAATAATAAGTTTGGGGGGTATTTGATAGACACAGTTTTGTATTAGTTTTGTTCTTAATTCTATGTATTGTTGGTGCTCGATTTCGTACTTATCATGGTATTTTATGTCTTTGTAGGTGTTTCTGGAGAAATAAACTCTTGTGGAAAAATTGCCTCAAAAAGTAATATTTGCACCCCTCGAAAATTTCTACGAAAGTCACCCGAAAATGTGTTAAAGGCACCTAGAAATATATTAGAGGTGTTAGAGCATAGCTCGGTCGACCTCGCATGCGTTGCTATCTCAAGCATGTTTGTCAATGTTAGTGATCAAAACTATAAGTCTTGATTTCTAGCCTACATAGCTAAGTCTCGGAGTAGGATAGAAAAATGTAGTTGAGCTCAAGGACTTCATGGCGATTCATCATACAACGACGAAGATATATACAAGGAACCGTGGAACTTCATCAACAAAAAGGTATGTGGAGACTTGAACTTATCTATCACTCAAAAGTCTATCTATTCTATCTCCTACTTCTTATGAGACAAAAGTCGTATGCTATATAGACTAGATCATACACATTTGACTTTTCGAGCTGAGCATTCATTGCTTATCTTTTATCTCGAAATCCTGTGTTGGTAAAGCATTTCGCTTTGATCAAGTTTATCTTCACCTAGTGACGAAAGTCATGAAAAGTTTCAATCACTTTGAGAATTGCTCTGACGTGAATCGGTCTGTGAATAACGGCTACATAGCGTCCTTTGAGAATGTCTCAATGATTGAAATGAGAGTTTATATTACATAACCATGTATTCCTTGAACCGAAGTTTTCGAACTTTTTTGATCAAGAGAAATGGGGAGGATTGTGGAATTGGCTTGCCAAGTCCGCGAACTGTCGGAAGTTCTCGACCGAAAATTTCTGCTGGGTTTTCCAAAACTCGTTTGTGTGCTAAGTCCGTGAACTCAGTACGCGAACCCGGTCCGCGAACTGGCGGAAGTTCTCTTTCCGAGAATTTCTGTTGAGTTTGGAAAACTCAAACGATTAACTTAAGTCCGCGAACTTGTTTGTGAACTTAAGAGGTTATGATCTAAAGATGTGCCCTGAACATGAAACATTAAATTACTAAGGAATGTTTTATGCAAACCGTGACTATAATGTTCATGAGCCGATTCAATCGAATCGAATCATCTTCTTTTCAATTGTGTCTTGTGTAGTTACATAAGATCTCATAGCAATTGAACAACTCTTTAACTAGTTCATTTGAGTCAATTGAACTAGTTATGGTGAAGAAGAACAATATTGATATGAAATGCTCATATGGTTAACCTTTTGGGTTACTATGTTGAACCAACATACACGTACACGTTTGGGCATGGTTTTCAAAAACCCAGTAAACGTTTACCCAAGTGTGTGTGACAAGCTAAGTTTTCGATCTAACGGTTGAGAAATATTAGCTTGAATGTAAATCAGGTTTTCATCTAACGGTGAATAAGGATTGCTTTGTACCTAAGGCAAAACCCTGATTTGAAGGCTATATAAAGGAGACATATAGCATTGTGAAAAACTAATCCCCACACGTCTGTGTGCTACTACTGCGCCCGCTAGAGTCGATCTCCATTAACCTTTGATTTTCTTTTCTAAAATCATGTTAACGACTTAAAGACTTCATTGGGATTGTGAATCCAGACCGATACTACTTTATCGTAGTTGTGTGATCTGATCTTGCATCTTCTATCGTACGAGTACAATCGATTGATTGGCTTGAGATCGTGAGAGTTCTCCGATAGGAAAGATAAAGAAGTCACAAACATATTCGTCTCACTGTTTGTGATTCCTCGACAAACCGCCTGTGTAGTCAGGAAGGATTGTAGAGAGGTGATTGATTAATCTAGGCTTTTCTTCGGGAAAATAAGACCAGATTATCAATTGGTTCCTGTTCACCTTGATTTTATATCTTAAGACGGAAAAAAACCTAGGGTTTATCTGTGGGAGACATATTTATCCTTTGATAGACTTTTCTGTATGAGACAGATCTGTTTATTATCAAGTCTGTGATTTTGGGTTGCAGCAACTCTTGGTTGTGGGTGAGATCAGCTAAGGGAATCAAGTGCGTAGTATCCTGTTGGGATCAGAGGGTAGGAGTACAACTGTACCTTGGATCAGTGGGAGACTGATTGGGGTTCAACTATAGTCCAGTCCGAAGTTAGCTTGGAGTAGGCTAGTGTCTGTAGCGGCTTAATACAGTGTGTATTCAATATGAACTAGGTCCCGGGGTTTTTCTGCATTTGTGGTTTCCTCGTTAACAAAACTTCTGGTGTCTGTGTTATTTCTTTTTCGCATTATATTTTATATAATTGAAATAATACAGGTTGTACGTTAAGATCATCAATTGGAAATCCAACCTTTGGTTGTTGATTGATATTGATTGATCCTTGGACATTGGTCTTTGGTACCGTCCAAGTTATTCCTTGTGTTTGATTAAAGACTCGCTATTGTTTTAGCTTGAGTAAATCAAAACAAGTGAGAGATATTAACTCCTTGAGATACTTTAATCTCAATTGAGTCTGACTGTCTAGTTGATTCTCTAGCAAAGTATTTCGGAGTTAGTCCATACAGATTGCTAATCCAATTATTGGGTGGTGTTTTTAGACCCCCGCTTTTTCAATTGGTATCAGAGCAGGCAAACACATTAAAGACCTTATAAGTATGTGTTTGTAGCGATCTGACTCTATGGATAGTAGTGTTATCTCAATAAATGAACCACCAGATCCAGGGATTTCAGAATTCTTTTCCATGAATGATTTAATTAAATATGTAGAAGAAATTCTATCTAAACCTCCACCAGGTTTAAAATCCATTGAAGTGTTTTCAGGGCTTGAAAAGAAGCTTGAGATCTTATCTCTTGATGTTGAGTTATACCTCCAGAAAGAGCAAGAATCTCTTGACAGGCTAAATCAAGTTATGATGAATAATATTTATGTTGAGGTTGATATTGATTTACTAATCAGTGAGAGCAATGCTCCTCCTCTGCGTAATCCAATTAGTTGTAACAAACTAAACGAATTACAAGAGGAGTTTAAATCTCAGTCATTTGAGTGTATCACCTCAAAGCATGAATTGATTCGTTGCTCAACTCTTGATACTTCATATCAAGATAGTAGTATTGCCTTATTTTATGAAGAAGCTAGGATGTCTCTGTTTATCAAAAGATTTTCCCCTCGTAGTACTAAAAACTATCTGCAGAAACTGTTTTTTATAAGTTGGAAAACAAGAAATCAGAAACACAAATCCTTTTGGGTTCTCTTGAAGTTCTTTGATAGACTTATAAAAACATTTCGTTGGGTGTTTCTCAATACTACAAGATGTAAGAGTTGCTGGAAAGAAACTCTCTCTTGGTGCCATGGTGAGCAAGACAATGTTCATCTCAACACAACTTGTTTATGTTGAAAGTGCATCCTCACCAAGGAATTCCCTGTTACGGTAAAGGAAGCACCAGAACTGGGGCACACAGATTGTGTTCAGTAAGGCTGTAGAATTCGATTGAATTCTTATAAAAAGGTATGTCTATAAACTTGAGCAATATTTGTGTTTTTACTTTCTTAAGTACTTATTATGATCCATGTAACTTGCCTATCGTTCATTTCTACCTAACTTGATCCGCGTTTAAGGTTCTTATATGTTTAGGTTTGAAAATACCTGTTCGGGATGTTTGGACTTCATGGTACACATTCCAGTGATGCATACCATCATTTAAAATCAAAATCCAGGGGTTTAAGTTCGCAAACCCAGTCTGCAAACTTTTTTTGCCATGAAAATTCGTTTGCAAACCCGTATGCATACTTGACGTCGATATTCAGTAAACTTGTCTTGGCCGTAACTTATTCGTCCAAACTCGGAATGAACTCATTCTTTTTTGCATTCTCTTCCTCTTTGAATTCTCTTCAAAATGGATATGAGAATTATTGATTTTGGATGAGTTAAGATTGGTATTTGTCCGGTCTCTTGTTTTTGAGTGTTTTGCTCCATTTCGTCGCACTTGTACTTCTTCTCTTGGACTTGGGCACTTGGATTCTTGGAGTAATACTTTTCTAAGCTAATTTGTAGTTTTTACTAGAATGTTATTGGTGAATCACAAAGAAGGAAGTTCAAGAATGGAAATTAGTACGCATTGCTATGGGATTCTTGAATGTTCACAATCATCCTTTGTGAACTATGGTGCATGGTCGTTCGTGACTTTGTATGTTATTCTTTGTGAATTTTTTTTATACGCCTTTGGTAGCTATTCTTGGTGTAAATCCGGGCGGAAAAGATTGATTCTACCCTCTAAGGACAAATCATCTTATATGTGCATTACGAGTTTGTCTTGATGCCTAGGAAACTTCTTATGAGAATTTATTCTTGTTTTTGAGAAGGATTACTAGAGTTTGGAATAGCCATTATTGTGATTACACATAGCTATGTCCAACTTTTTTATCTTCATGTTTTTTAGGTTTATTGGTTTTTAAATTCTAAAAATATTTGGAGGATGATATTATTGCAGTATTAATCTGGTTTGAAGTATTGCAATATTTTTATGGGATATGTATTGTTTGCGTCCGTGAACTTGAAGGTCCCATATTACGGTCAAAAGTAAAGTCGTTCATGAATCGGTATTCATATTGATGAAAGGACGAATGGACTTTTGACATATACAAAAGTTATGCCTATGCAGTCACGTATTTGATGGAAAATAGGATGATATATTTTGTTTGACAAGGATAAAGTCCATTATATCGTTATGATGGAAAATAGAATAGATCCTTGTATGTTATCCACGGTATTGATCTTCATTGATCCATCTTGTTATGTTTTACCGTGAAGGCTCCATTGATTGTCTTATGTTGAGCACGATACAACTAAGTCGATTATTCTTATTGGCTTGTTGGTTATTCCATAAGATGCTATATGTCGAGCATTATGAACTAAATTAATCACCAGTTTGGTTATTTAGTTTGTACTCCATAAGTTTTCTTTCTTATGTCGAGTACATGTACGGTTAAGGTTGTCATATTCTATGATGAACTTAGTCGGGGTTCCATAAGTTCTCTTATGTTGAGCCCAAATTAATTAAATTGATTACTTCTGTGATTAGTTTGGTTGTTTGTATTCCAATTAGATTAATTATAGGTTCTCTTGTAATTAATCTAGTTGAGTTTCCATATATTCCACAAATTCTTGTGTTTAGTATATGAACGGCTATACTAATCATGTTCTATTGGTTAATGTAGTCGTATATTCCGTAAGGTTTTCCTTATGTTGAGTATGTGAACGATTAAGTTAGTCATCTCCGTATGATTACCTTAGTCGTAGCTCCATAAGTTTAATTATGTTGAGCACTTTCAATTAAATTGATCACTTTTGTGGTTTGATTTAGTTGCGTTTTCAATTGAATTAATCATGGGTTTACTTGTGATTAATTTGGTTGAGATTTGGATATCAAAAATCATTCCTATGATTTTTGGTGTCCAATTAAAAAAATCCTTCGTTTCTTTCGAAATTAAGGTCGCTCTTGTTGTTCTCCCGGGAATGACATCAAATGGGGGAGAGTTCTTTTGAACTTGTGCTTGATGGTAATATCTTGCGGGGTGTGCGGCTGTGGAATTTTATAGGGGTTATCTTGTATCTTAAAACTCCTTTACGAATGCATTGCTTCGGCTTTATGATTGCATCTAAATTAAGTTGGTATGTATTTTTCTTTTAGTCTATGAAATGTCTCTTGTGGAAATTTCATTATGATCCCGTTCTTGTACCTTTGCCAATTCCATTGACAAAAAGGGGGAGAAATAATGTAGTTCACACTACAAATACATATGTTTTTCGGATCATTGTGTAAGGGGGAGTGGTATCCATGATCGGGATGGAGTATTGACTAAGGGGGAGTGATACATATCACCGTAGTATTATTGTTAAAGTCGTGATACAATTGGACTTTGATATTACATAATAATACTATGAAATTGTATAATAATGATCGAGAATCTCGATTTCTCTCATTGTTATAGCTACAAATCTTCAACAACGGTGATGCTAAACTTACAACCTTTGGGATCATTGGAGTACTTGGAAGGACGAAGATTTCAAGGAACGTTGAAGATTAGACTATGAAATAGGAGCCACTAAAGTTTATCTTTTTTGTATTCCATATGTATTAATAGTTTTGTCACTAAAATTGACAAAGGGGGAGATTGTTAGAGCATATCTCGGTCGACCTCGCAGGCATTTTTATCTCAAGCATGTTTGTCAATGTTAGTGATCAAAACTATAAGTCTTGATTTCTAGCCTACATAGCTAAGTCTCAGACTAGGATAGAAAAGTGTAGTTGAGCTCAAGGACTTCATGGCGATTCATCATACAACGACGAAGATCTATACAAGGAACCGTGGAACTTCATCAACAAAAAGGTATGTGGAGACTTGAACTTATCTATCACTCAAAAGTCTATCTATTCGATCTCCTACTTCTTATGAGACAAAATTCGTATGCTATATAGACTAGATCATACACATTTGACTTTTCGAGCTGAGCATTCATTGCTTATCTTTTATCTCGAAATCGTGTATTGGTAAAGCGTTTCGCTTTGATCAAGTTTATCTTCACCTAGTGACGAAAGTCATGAAAAGTTTCAATCACTTTGAGAATTGCTCTGACGTGAATCGGTCTGTGAATAACGGCTACATAGCGTCCTCTGAGAATGTCTTAATGATTGAAATGAGAGTTTAGATTACATAACCATGTATTCCTTGAACCAAAGTTTTCGAACTTTGTTGATCAAGAGAAATGGGGAGGATTGTGGAATTGGCTTGCCAAGTCCGCGAACCCAGTCCGCAGACTCAGTCCGCGAACTGTCGGAAGTTCTCGACCGATAATTTCTGCTGGATTTTCCAAAACTCGTTTGTGTGTTAAGTCCGCGAACTCAGTACGCGAAACCAGTCCGTGAACTGGCGGAAGTTCTCTTTCCGAGAATTTCTGCTGAGTTTGGAAAACTCAACCGATTAACTTAAGTCCGCGAACTTGTTTTTGAACTTAAGAGGTTATGATCTAAAGATGTGCTCTGAACATGAAACATTAAATTACTAAGGAATATTTTATGCAAACCGTGGCTATAATGTTCATGAGTCGATTCAATCGAATCGAATCATCTTTGTTTCAATTGTGTCTTGTGTAGTTACATAAGATCTCATAGCAATTGAACAATTCTTTAGCTAGTTCATTTGAGTCAATTGAACTAGTTATGGTGAAGAAGAACAAGATTGATATGAAATGCTCATATGGTTAACCTTTTGGGTTACTATGTTGAACCAACATCCACGTACGCGTTTGGGCATAGTTTTCACAAACCCAGTAAACGTTTACCCAAGTGTGTGTGACAAGCTAAGTTTTCGATCTAACGGTTGAGAAATATTAGCTTGAATGTAAATCAGGTTTTCATCTAACGGTGAATAAGGATTGCTTTGTACCTAAGGCAAAACCCTGATTTGAATGCTATATAAAGGAGACATTTAGCATTGTGAAAAACTAATCCCCACACGTCTGTGTACTACTAGTGCGCCCACTAGAGTCGATCTCCATTAACCTTTGATTTTCTTCTCTAAAATCAGGTTAAAGACTTAAAGATTTCATTGGGATTGTGAAGCCAGGCCGATGCTACTTTATCGTAGTTGTGTGAACCGATCTTGCATCTTCTATCGTGCGAGTACAATTAATTGATTGGCTTGAGATCGTGAGAGTTCTCCGATAGGCAAGATAAAGAAGTCACAAACATCTTCGTCTCACTGTTTGTGACTCCTCGACAAACCGCCTATGTAGTCAGGAAGGATTGTAGAGAGGTGATTGATTAATCTAGGCTGTTCTTCGGGAATATAAGACCGGATTATCAATTGGTTCCTGTTCACCTTGATTTTATATCTTAAGACGGAACAGAACCTAGGGTTTATTTGTGAGAGACAGATTTATCCTTTGATAGACTTTTCTGTGTGAGATAGAGATGTTTATTATCAAGTCTGTGATTTTGGGTTGCAGCAACTCTTGGTTGTGGGTGAGAACATCTAAGGGAATCAAGTGCACGGTATCCTGCTGGGATCAGAGGCGTAGGAGTACAACTGTACCTTGGATCGGTGGGAGACTGATTGGGGTTCAATTATAGTCCAGTCCGAAGTTAGCTTGGAGTAGGCTAGTTTCTATAGCGGCTTAATACAGTGTGTATTCAATTTGTACTAGGTCTCAGGGTTTTTCTGCATTTGCGGTTTCCTCGTTAACAAAACTTTTGGTGTCTGTGTTATTTCTTTTCCGCATTATATTTTATATAATTAAAATATTACAGGTTGTGCGTTAAGATCATCAATTGGAAATCCAACCTTTGGTGGTTGATTGATATTGATTGATCCTTGGACATTGGTCTTTGGTACCGTCCAAGTTATTTCTTGTGTTTGATTAAAGACTCGCTATTGTTTTAGCTTGATTAAATCAAAACAAGTGAGAGATATTAACTCCTTGAGATACTTTAATCTAGATTGAGTATGACTGTCTAGTTGATTCTCTAGCAAAGTATTTCGGAGTTAGTCCATACAGATTGCTAATCAAATTATTGGGTGGTGTTGTTAGACCCCCGCTTTTTCAAGAGGCAACCCAGAAAAGTTAAAAAAAGCACCCCAAAATGGATAAGGGCACCCGCTGCTATAGGCGCCCCAGTACTGGATAGGGGGCCCCTTTCTTCTTCACGAAAATTGGCGGGAAATTCAGGTTCAAAAATAATTTCACCTGCGAAGATTTCTGGGTTGGTTTTGGCCGAGATTTTCTTGGATTTTTTCATGAACTTGGATTGGTTTGGGCCTGTTTGGATAAAACATGATTGGTAATTCATTTACATTCGAAAAACGAGGATGTTTACATACAATTTAAGATATTATCGGGTTTTCTTTATACTTTCCCGAGATATTTAAGCTATTTTTGAAGTTGCATGAGAGCTGCAGAGGGTTAGATTATATTTGAGGAGTGTATCAACGTGTGTGGAGTGTGTTTGTTGCGAGTTAAACACATGAGAAGAGAGAAAGGGAATATAATCTGCGGAAAATCGTAGAAAGTGAATGAGGAAGATTTTGGAGTTATTGTCGATATTTGGAGGTGTTGTTGAGTATGAAAGAGGTGCTGGGGAATCATAGAAGGGATATCCAGCGTTGGGAGAGGATACGGAAAAGAATTGAGAGTTGCAGAGCATATTTTTCTGTTGTTGCAGAGAAGAATCGAGAGATGCAGAGTATTTTACAGTCTAGAACTGTCATTTATTAAGTGTCTTAAATTTCAAAGTTCTGTAACAGCACAATAACAACGCATATCTTCAGTTTGCGACACTTATGTTGTAACAGTGAGTTTGTAACGCCCTTATATCATTGCAAACTCGATATTTTCATTATTTTTTTTTCTTTTCTTCTTCTTTTCATACCATGTATATATATTAACGTTGATTTAGGATAATTAATCTTTATAAGGTAACTAACTAGATCTTCAAAATTTTCGGAAGAGAAAATTTGTGGTTAGAAATCAAAAAATCAATTCATAAAAAATGTTTAAATGTGGGATGTATCACGTAAAGCATGTTGTTATTTGTCACTCAATCCCCCATCGAGATTTGTCCTCGATAAAAAAATTATGCGGCTTGGCCTAAAATTGGATCAGACTGAATCATGTGCAACCCAAAATCAGTTGGTATCCATCACTAAAACCGGTTCCTATGGGGGAGGCAAAGCCTCAAGTTTTCCACTTTTGCACACACTATGGGCATGGCAAAGAGGTTGAGTTTCTACCGAGCGGTGGAGTCTCAACCGCTCGGTTGAAATACACCGAACGACCTAATCTAGATTGTTAGCGGTTGAGACTCAACTGTTTGGTGCATGCAAGATTGCCTAGTAATACTGATCCAACAACCATAATTTCCCCCCTTATAAATACTCAATTCTAATTTCATTTTAACTTACACCTTCTCTACTTTTCATACTTCTCACATTTGTTATAATCTAAAACAAATTTCCAAATCCAACTCATTCCATCTCCCTACAATTCCCTTGTATTGTGTAATTTTTTGAATACGAATTCTCGATTGACCAAGCGTAACAAAATTAGAGGTGCAAAATTTACCATAACCGAAGATGAAAGCATTTGCATAAACTATGTGTTCTTTACACAAGATAGTATTAATGGTGCCCAACAACGTTGTACCAATTTCTGGGATGATATATTTTAGAAATTTTGTAAATAAACAATGAACATCAACGATCGCGATGCAAATGGATTGTTGCGTCGCTTCATTACAATTAACGCCCAGGTTGCCTCGTATGTTGCTTCTATAATGCAAGTTGTTCGTGCTAGAGGGAGCGGTCTTGTCAGTGTCGAAGTGATTGGCACCACAAGCATGGGAAAAACTTTTCCTATGAAAGTTGTTATCATATTTTGAAAGTGTTGTGTAAATATAATCCAGATGTGTTAGCAAATTTGTAGCATGTACCTGTAAGGTCACCATACACTTCTTCTCCTTCAACACCATCTTCACAACCATCTCAACCCACTCTAGAGAATCCATACCAGACACTACAACAAACACAAATTCCAACTTGAATCTCAATGCTGCAATTAAGAGAAAACAATTAGGAATAAACAATACAAGAGCATAGAGAAAAGCTACACAAAAAGGAGAAGCAACTGAAGGTTTTTTTGAAACTTTAATGGACCATCAGAAGACCGTCGATAAACAAAGAGCAGTTGACCAACAATTCGTAACTAGGGATATGAAAAAACATCGTCAATCTCAAAAGAAATTTGTTTAAGACTATGACAAGAATAAGATTCTTGGTGCAAACACCTCAAAAATGACCCCCAGACAATTGATGGTATGGGAGATGGAGTTGGACAGGTTGGCAGAGGAGTTGGAAGAACAACATAACAAGAGAAATTTGGAAAAACAATTCGAAGGTCAACATGAATATGAGGATGATGAATCAGACAACGATGAAGTAGTGCCACTTCATTAATTAATATATCAGCTTTAATTTTAATGACAATGTAAGAGTTCTGTTAAGATGAATGAAGTTGTAGTAGTTTTTTATTAATTAGATTTTTGAATTGCATAAAACTTGGCAACATCCATTGAAACTAAACAACATCCATTGAAATTACATTTAACAAGAGAAAACATCCCATTAAAACCAACATCTCATACGAGTTATGAGAAACTCCTTAAGTGTTGGGAAATGCGCTTCGTATTAAAAAAAAAACTTTCCGTCTTCGCCATTCATCTCGTGTTCGTACTCCCGACTCAGTATTGATGTCACTTCTAAGACGATATCGATTGAAAATCCGTCACAGTAACTGTAAAATCCACAAGATTTTTTTTGATAGTCATGAATCGACAAAACAAAGCAGCCTGATCCCGGTTATGAAGATTACATGTCTCTATGCAGAAGGTTTCATGAATTTTACCCCCAACAACTCATACTGAGTAAACCATTCATCCGTCGTTCTTCACCTCTCTTTGGGTAGTATATTACATAGTTTATTCAAAGAGATAAATCTTCATCTTCAGTAAAGCTAGGATCATCCATAAATTACCCAGAAACTAGAGAAAATCTTGAGTGAAGGTGTGATTTTGAAATGGATGAATTGGTAGGTATATATAGGGATTTTTGGCGATAGAGTCTAGGCTGCTAGCGATGCATTCTAGGCTGCTCGGTGCATACTAAACCGCTCATTCTAGTAAAATAGAACTTTAAACGTTTCGAACAATAACCATGAACTTGAAAATTTAAAATGTTTCGAACAATTTCAAAACTAAACTACGAACAAACAACTAAACTTACAACAAACAATTTCAAAAACAAAATGATCTTACATTAATCAAATTCGCCCTCCACTTCTTTCATACTTAGGCCTCAGCCCACATATTCTCTATCTTCATCCAACGCATCATCGATTTGTCAATGCTTGAACGGACATTAGTTGTCGTTCTTCAAACCGGTCCATATGTATATGCGCCTCTTTGTCAGAAGAATCCATTGATTTGAAACTAAAAGATAAGTAAACCGAAGATTAAGGTACAAAAGAGTTGATAGTTTATAACTAGTGAAAAAAACGAGATATGGTTAAATTGAATTTAATGGGTGAATTTATAAGGAGAGGTGGGGGAAAGTAGACGTTGCATCATTATCTACTAAACGAACGAGTCTCCACCGAACAATAGAGGCTATACCACTAGCTGTCGAGTTTCGATCCCTAGCGGTATAGTTTTCCCGTTTGATAGAGGGTCGGTCCTTAGCTGTGTTCCCATAATGGCATAGTCGGTTTGCTAGGCCACCTGGAATAGCAGAAGCAGATGAGGGGGTTAGACACCCACATAGGAACTGGCCTAAGTGGTGAATATCATCGTCTATCACGTGCCATTGGAAGACCCTGCTGCACCTGCACCTTAACAAGGTTGATCTCAAGTATTTCGTCAACATTTTGAAGACCGAAGACAGTTTGGTAGAGCCGTGAAGCGAAATTTCTTCTCCTTTTCATCTATTTTTTCTTGGTTCTTATTCGCTTCTTCTACTTCTTCCCCTAATCGAATATCTTAACAAATTATCAATGATTTGAATTTCAAAGGTATTTATTCTCATATCTTCCTCTCTCTTTTTTTCTTTTCTGGTAAACGTTAGTTCTTCTGGTTTCTAGTCGGGTTTAGACAACCCCTAATAAGAAATTAGGGTTTTAAGAATAGAGAATAGTTTGATTCGCTTAATTGTGTTTATGCAATATAGATAAAAATCTTCTTTCAATTGTGATCTGATTTTAACTTGTATAATTTAGTGAAGAATTGGTAATTTTGGTAATCAGAATTAGAATATTGGCGGAGCTTCTGAGTCTGTTAAGTAGCTCTATCTGTGGACACCAATTTATTGCAGAAACGGGAGAAATTGATTATCTACTGACCAAAGAGAAGGGACATTTTATTTACTTTAGATATTCACGAAGTATTAGAACTCGAAAGTAACTTGCTAGATAAAATAATACTAAAGAATAATGTGTGACGATGCTTGGTGAAGTAGAAATCATTTTTAGGTGTTGTTAACAAGTAATATAACCTGTAAAATTCTAGTGCAAATAATGTTGAATTTATGTGAATGACTACTCTGTCTGCAGTTGTTGGGAGATGAAAGAGAAAAGTACTACTTCCCCACTCAAACGCATTTTGGTGAAGTGTGCATCTCAGGTCAGTCAGTGATGTTTTATAACTATTCTGAGTTAAACTTTGTAGCATCTTCAGGACGTTGTAACTATTTTCCCCTTCTTGTGCCTGTTTGAACATCATACGAGAAGAGGATCGAATAATTTGGCATAGTAAAGTGTATAGCAACGAGAAAACTTCATCTTAAGGTGGCTTAGATCCAGCAAATTTAAATATTGGCTGTTACTTGGTTTTAGTAAAACCGAATATAAGGATTAGCCGTCAATACGTATGCTCAAATACTTAATCGGAGAGACTCCATCTAGGTGGTGCTGTGATTGCCATTTGGCATGTGAACTGGTTGCTAATGTTTGAAATCTGGATCTGGGCTTGTAAATCAGATCAGTACTAGGTTTTCTGACAAGGACTTTTGGATGGCACCTCACTAGCTGAGTTGGATGACATCTCACTATATCTTAACTGAGTCTTACATTAACCAGTAAGCTTAAGTATTTAAAGCATGATTAATCTATGACCATACGTTAATCCTGAATATAACTAATCCAGCTGAACTTAAGCTTATCAAGTATTAGCATAAACTAAAATTGATTTGTCGCTAAACCCCAAAAAAGCCAACTAGGAAATATTATGTTCCTAGGTGTACTGGTTGAGAGCGTTGTTTGCTAATTATAATACCAGTTCTGCAGGCAAAAGCATATGGCAGCTGTGTTGCAGAAAAGGTTCCACAGGTTGACCATAATATGTGCTCAAAGGAATTTCTTGCACTAAAAGCATGCATGCAGAGCGTGGTATGTTTGCATACTTAGGTAACTAGACCAGTTGTGTTTCTGTCACTCTGTTGCACTCCAACTGTTTATTGCATTGCTTAACAGGTTCGAGGAAAGGCTTAAAGTTGAAACTGTATTTCGTCAATCTACAGATTAGGAGGTAAGTCTAGAATGTCAAATTCAGAGGCAAATTAATCTCACGCCTGATAATTAGTTCTCTACCATTCAGTTGATAAAGATGACTCTGCAGCTTCTTTGATTAATACTCTTTTGAGCTTTCTTGCTGTTTCACGCATGTTAAAAATTATCTTCTGTTCCAGAAGCTCACAGGCAGCAGGATTTGGGATTGGCCAGAAATAGTGTTACGTGGTTAAGTTGTTTAAAATAGGACTATAACATGTTTGGAAAAGCACCAAGGGTGCTACCTAGTGTAGGCTTAAGTGGATCTGGTGCTCTGTCACATGTTTACATTCAACACCCTCCCTTGAGATGCTGGGTTCCTGGGTCAGTGGGTCTATTCTTCGATGATGCGAATAAATTAGTACTGTCCCCGACAGCTGGCCAGGTATTACTGTTGGTGGATATCAACGTTTCTGTTCTTATTACTAGATCTGTAGCAATTTAACAAGTTCGAATTATTGTTTACAGGTTTTTGGATGGAAAACCAATTCATTTGCTCAGCAAAGCACTCCCACCTCTGATTCTGTAGGGGAAGGACCTGTTCTTTCTATTCGGTATTCTTTAGATGGGAAGGTAATAGCAATACAAAGGTCAAATATTGAGATCGAGTTCAGAAATAGAGAGAGCGGGGAGGCTTTTGTTCAAAAATGTAAATCAGAATCTGAGAGCATATTGGGATTCTTTTGGACAGATTGTCCAACATGTGATTTAATTATCATTAAAACTTGGTATGTGCTGGAAAAGTTTCTAGATTAATATGAATATTCGAGGCTATTCTAGTATGCTAGCATGTTCTTTCATTTATCTACTTTTGAATATTTTGGACCTATGATGCTCCAGAAAGAAAAACAAGTGCTGTGCAGTGTGCACTGAATACTAAATGTCAGTTTGCTTAAAAAATGAATCTTGAAGGGCCTGTGTGCAACCTTTTTTTCCTTATTATGGTTCAACCCCGTTAAGACATACCTTGCCTTCTTTGCGTTCAATCACAGTGGATTGGATTTGTGCACTTATGAACCTGGGTTAAAAGCACTACGTTTGGTGGACACGAGGAAACTAAACGTGAACTGGTATGTTTATACACACGAAAGTCGGATGATTCTGCTTGCATCCGGGATGCAAAGCAATACTTTCACCGCATTTCAGGTACAAGATACATACTACTAGATCTGAGATCAGTACTCATTAAAGTATTTATTTGATATTGTTACTCTTCTCAACATTTTATGGCATCATGTGCAATATCCTGTATTAGCTAAAGCTTGCTGCGCTATATTAAATTGTTAACATTTTCTCCTGCTGTCCAGCATATTTTTGTAAGAAGGGAATGCCATATGATTTTCTTAAGCAAACATGTTTTTTTATAATGTTGATTTTTGTTTCATTTTACTCCATTACAAGCAAAATTGTTTTAGAACTGTAGTTAGCCTTCCGCTCTGGAGCACTTAATCCATGTTAGTAGGTGTTCCTGTTTCACCCGCTACTTCTCCTTCTCCTAGAACCTAAAACCAAGTGTATTCTTTGGGAAATGCACTTCGGTTCTGCTGCTCTAGTTTTTTATGTTGAAAGAGTTGGGAGTCATGTTGGATCACTTCTGGCCCGCTTGGATGATAATTTTGATGTCTATTAAAATTCACATATATTTTAGTATGCCTGTGCTTGTCTAAACCGAGTCATACCTCTTTCATATCAGTTTTCCTCTGGAGGAGTCGTTCGCTTGCCACGGTTTGAGATGGCAATGACTAAAGCAGAAGCTAACCAAAAACCCGTTCTGTATGAAGAAGATCTGCATATAATTACTGTGTAGGTTTTCTCGGTCCTCCCCATTGTTATCAAGATTATGGTATCAGTAACATATGGCATCGTTCTTTTTAGACTCATTTTTGTTTATATTTCCAGCTATGGTAGGATATACTGCTTGCAAGTTGATAGGGTTGCAATGCTGCTCCATTTTCATAGGTTTTATCGTGATGCTGTCATGCAACAGGTACGTCAATCATGTATGTTTTTTGTGAACTGATAGCAACTGGGTTAACATGCATTATTATACTTATTATATTAATACTTTCTTATGTGAAAAATTTGTCAAGTAGAGATGGCATTTAACAAGATTATTGTGTAGCACATGCACAAATGTTTTGTCAGATCCCTATTGGTTTGTTCACTGCATCTTAGGAATACCTATTCGATCATCCTTTTGTCCTTTGGACAAACACATTTCTCTTAAATAATTGCATTGGGTATACACTTTACTAGTGCTTGTGAATTTGCTTGCAGGGTTCCTTTCCAATTTATTCTAGCAAGATTGCAGTCAATGTGGTTGATAATGTTATTCTTGTCCATCAAGTGGATGCGAAAGTTGTCATAATGTATGACATAATTTCAGATTCTCACGTTCCGATCTCTGCTCCCCTTCCTCTTCTACTGAGGCGTTTGCCTAGGGTTAATGGTTCTTCCTCTGGGTTTAGTAATATAGACGCTGTTAATTTGGAGACAGATGAAATCTGTGATCACGAAGATGTCATATACGGAGATGGTTGGACTTTTCTAATTCCCGACCTTATTTGTGATGCCGCTCATGGTACTTTGTGGAGGATTCATTTGGATCTAGAGGTAATCTTCTGTTCATCAAGTTATAGAGTGTGTTTTTTCGCCCTTTGTTTTGAGTGTAAGTACTAACAAAAGTATGTCTGCTTTAGGCAATCGCTGCCAGTAGCTCTGAAGTCTCTTCTGTTCTAGAATTTCTGCAGCGTCGCAAGTTGGAATCCATTAAGGTATTGCCTTCATGAAAATTTGCACTTTATGTCTAATGGATCTAGCCAGAGACTTTATACCGTAATGCATACTTGATTTGTATTTCAGGCTAAGCAATTGTGTCTGTCAATAATGCGCACTCAAATTCTAGAACGACAACCTGTGCCAGTGGTTTCTAGGGCGATAGACACGCTTGTCATGTCATACTTGCACTCGGTGAAGATGGGAATTTCCATTCAGGGTAGACTTGTGGGAGGTGAAAAGACTGTAACTTCTGATAACCAGCATTTTGATGATTCTAGGTTTCTGATTAATGTACCAACAAGTAGTGCAGATATACACAGAAATTCAATTAAGCATGGAGCTTTGAGTGGAGGAGAACGTGAATACCGACAATCCATTAGTGGAGATGTACAGACAGAATCTACTGGTCTTACCGCAGGTTCCACGGGGAGTATTCGATCAGCAATAGGTTCTGATGCTGAGGAGAACATGAACCTGGAATTACTTGGATCTGGTTCTGGTGATTCGCATACAGCTGCCGACATTGAGCAACCTCTACAGCCACAAGGGTCTGGAGCAGGCGAAAACCGATCTGAGTCTGACATTCCTGGGCAACGAGAGCTACAGGTTGCATCAGCTGCAATCTCACCTGATGAAATGTATCAATTTATATTTGCTCCAGTCGAGGAAGAGATGTCAGGGGACCCTGCTTACTTAGTTGCCATCATTGTTGAGTATTTGCGTAGGTAAAGCACTAGTACCGACCCTATGTTAGTCCATAACTTTTGTGACCCACAGAAGATAACCCCGGCGCTAAAAGTTTGGTATTTATGTACTAATTCAAGTAGCTGTTGATCTCTGCTTTGGTCCATGTAGACACCATATCTTTCTTGGGTTTGAATGAAAAATTTAATTTGCTTCTGTCCTGTGCAGTGCTGCGTCAGAAAAACTTAAAGTGCATCCAAATCTTAATATGATGACTATACAATTGCTTGCACGAAGTGAACGCTTTGCAGAGCTTTGGATGTTTGTCTTGAACAAGGTTGGTCTGTCTTCTTATGTATGTTTTGTATGTCGAGTCTTAAGGAACTAACAAAAGATTGAGCTTTTTAGTGTTTTTGGAAAACAAATCAATTAATCGAAGAAATTAAAAAAAAAAAAAAACGACTTCGCATTGAGTCTAGTTGTACCTGAGTCTTAGCCAGAAAATGATATCTTACTTGACACCAAAATGACGATTGATTGTGACTGTAGGCATTATGGGCATACTTCATCTTAGCAGACGAACTGAACATGCTGGCCAACTGAGTTGGGACCAGGTTTTTGGTCTGACAAAGAGCCAGTTTTGTGATGTTCATGTGTTTCTTCTTTGTTTGTCTTGCAGATTGTTGAACCCTCAAAGGAAGTTGCATTACAGCTCTTAGAGTCGGGACGTCAGAATTTTATGACAAGAAAGCTGGGTATGGATATGTTAAGGAAGTTAATGTTACATCATGACTATGTTCTCCTACTAGTACAAGATGGCTATTATATTGAAGCTCTTCGCTACGCACGGAAGAACAAGGTATATGATTCCTTTGGATAACCAAATTTTTGTAAGATAATAGAATATAGCAGAGTTCATCTAATGAAACTTCTGCATTATCCATTCTCAGATCCTGTCATGCATCTTCACTTGGTTGTTTAGAGATCAATTTATATTAAAACAACTTTTTGAGCTGTAAATCCTAATGATGATGAATCTGTGTATAATTGTAACACATTTAATGTCGGTAAATATTGCAGGTCATTTCAATTCGCCCTTCAGTGTTTCTTGAGGCTGCAGTCTCTTCCAATAACTCACAGCATTTAGCAGCAGTATTAAGATTCTTCATGGATTCCAATCCCACCTTTAAGAACTCTACAGACTACAGCATGTACCGCCGTATTCTGAATGAAATGAGCGCAGTCGCAGCTGCCTGATTCTCATGTATAGGAAGACCTTCAGATGACAGGCCCGGCCCTGCGTGGTACAAGCACCCAGCGCACTTTTTCTTACTTGTGAAGGCCAAAATACGGATTCCTTTCATGAATCATGTATGACTCTAGTTAGAAACTTAGAATGAAAGATATAGTATTTTTTTTCTTGATGAGAGTTCTTCAAATTGGAAGAGTGGGGTAGTTGTATTTTCAGTTGCATTATTTTCAATGACTTTGGCTTTTATTATTTTGAGAACCTCTTCTGTAATTTACAACATCTGGAAGTGGCATTTATCAATTTCAGAGCTCATTTCTTCTGTCTTTCCTCTTTTCTTTCTATCAGTGATTTGTTGGCAATTGGCAATCAGGAACTATTCTGTTTCAAGTCTATCTGGGAGGATATTTTCGGGTTGTAATATGATTGTAAACTTTTTAGGGTTAATTTAAGAATCCTATTCTTGGGGCTTAAAAAGTCTTGGTCTTTTGGGGGGTTTTTTAGGGTCACCAAATAGTAATTGGGACACCCCCATCAAATATTTATATAATGACTAATATGACCTCTCACTGATTTTAGATAATAAACTTGATTAATAGCACTAATCATGATTAGTTAATTAATCAACACTAATTCATTTGTTTAAGTTAAGTGTTGAAGTCGAAAATCAAAACAAAAAAAATCAGAGGGAAGAGAAGAAGAAGAAGAAGACGAGGAAAAAAAAATTGGGGAAAAAAATGAAAATCAGTGATTCAAGCAAAATTTTTGATGTAGGTGAATCCTCATCTTCAAAATACGATAATATATTAATACCCATCAACAACGATCAGTTCTTTAATGATTTTTCAGAAAATCATGAATTTTTTTCTCAAACTCAAAATAACCCTTATGAACCTTACTATGATTCCGAAGGACCAGTACCCAAGAAGAAGAAGAAATCGAAGAAACAATCGCTCAAGATTACCAGGTATACCTCTATTCTAACTCATGTTTCAGTTTTTAAGCTCAGAGTTGCAAGAAGTTTCGATTTTTTCCTTCCGATAACCCTAGGTTTCCAGCCGCCTGGTACAATCACGGCTGGGAAACCGTGAACTCCTAGCCGTTATTCAATATTACGGTTCACTATTAATGAACTCCCAGCCGTTATCAAAACGTTATGGATGGAACGATGAATATTCCTGGTCGTAACTAAAAAATTATGGCCAGGTTTTTTCTACGTGCATGGGAAGCATTTAATACTGTCGGCGACTAGGTTTCATGTCCGAAAATATTAAATGTTATTTAATGCTGTCGGCGTCGGTTGGGTTACCCAGCCGTAACTGGTTTTACGACTCGTTTTTTAGGCCTAAGCTGACTCATCCAGTTACATGGAAATTTACGTCTTGGAATTCCTGGACGTAAACCGTTTACGGTTAGGAATAGTACTTTTCGACCCAGCCGTTGATGTTATGACGGCTGAAATATCACTTGTCGACCCAGCCGTATACTCTTTGACGGCTGGAATATCACTTGTCGATCCAGCCGTATACTCCTTGACGGCTGAAATATCACTCGTCGACCCAGCCGTTTCGGTGTGTTTAAATTTTTTTTTTGAATAATTATGTGACATATGTAATTCTATTATAGATTGTACTGTACATTCCGGTGGAAGACCAAGAGGTGGTTACGGAAGATCAAGAGGTGGTTATTGAAGAGCAAGAGGAGGTTATGGAAGATCAACCTCAACCTGTGCAAGTTTCCGAGGACACAAGTGTTCAATATGCAAACAACTATGAGTGGAAAGATAAGGAAGATGCAAAGAAGTGGGCTCGATCACAAGGGCTGAAAAAGATGTGCATCATAGTCCAGAATAAACAAGTTACATTCAACAGTTTTCAAATAGTTTGTGAGTGTAGTGGAAAGTATGAGAGCCACTGGAAAAGGGGTAGTGAGTATAAACCAAAAACCACGAGGAAGAAGAGAGTATATAATACGAAGAAGTGTGGATGCTCTTTTAAGCTTCAATTTAAATTTAACGACGATACGAAAATGTGGTATATGGCAAGTCGTCTCGGGTTATCATAATCATCCAATTCCTGAGAGTTTGATCAACCATCCTTATTCGGCAAGGCTCAACCCCTTAGAAAAGGAGTTAGCACACGTGTTGAGTAAAAGACGCACAAGACCTATTGATATTCTTAGTGGAGTGAAGGTGTTAAACTCCCAAAACTCATCCTCATTGGAAACTATCTATAACGAAAGAGAAAAATTTAGAAAAGAGTCATGGGAAGAGAGAGTGCTTATGCAAAAATTATTGTTTTTGTTTGAGGAGGCAAAGTACTCTACCGCCTATGAAATGAATGAAGAAAAGTAAGTGGAATATCTTTTCATCGTCAATCCGGAATGTGTACAATTGGCAAACCGTAACTCTTCCTGGAATCATGGTTTCAGATTTTACTCCGTTACGGACAAGAAGCCAAACCGTAAAACCAATTTTGGCCAGGATTCCTGCCCGTAAATCCGGGTACTGTCAGTTTTACGGCTGGTAATCCTAGCCGTTAATCCAACTTACGGCTGGAAATCCTGACCGTAAATTTCCTTGGAATGTTAGTATCATATTATACTTAAACAAGAATCTGATAAATTAAGAATCAAAACACTAGTATCCATTCATTCAAGGTTAAGTCTGCATAATGAAAAGTAAGTCTGAAAATTAAATCACCCAAATCCATAACCTAAAACATGCTAAAAGTTTGCATAAACATAAGCATGAATGACTTAAACAAGTACATAACCTACAATCATCCACTACGACCAACAATCAAAGGGACATCCTCAGAAGATGATGAAGAACTGTCGGGAGTTTGGGAAAGACTAATCCAATCATCCTCGTCGTTAGTATATAGATCATCCTTCGCTGGATTATGTAACTCCTGAAGCCTCCGAATCAGTGTTCTTTGTTCGACGCAATCCAAATATAAAACCTCCTCAATGTTACAGATCAGTCCTCTGGCAATCCACTTAGCTCTCTTGACATATTTTCACATCATTCAATTAGTAGTGGTACATAATTTGAGCAACGTATACAAAAAAAAAGAATCATATACTTAGCCTACGTACCATCATCGTAGCAATATCATACATTGGTAGTTCCTGGGGTTCTTTCTCCTTTTCAGGGTTCCTCCTAAAAATGATGAAAAACATATCAGAAGATAGGACCAATTCACACGGAGTGATACAATTACGGTTTGGAAATAACAGATAACCCATCCATTATAAACATTATCGGCTGGGAAAAGTGAGACCACCTAACCGTAAACATAGTCTCGACTTAGAAATATGCAGACGACCTAACCGTAAACACAGTATCGGCTAGAAAATACAATTAACAGTTAGGAAAATTTATTTACGGTTAGGAAACTCCCAGCCGAAGCACTCATCACTCAATTTTACTCTGCAAACGCATGACGACTTACGGCTGGGAAAGTCCCATCCGTAAATGTATTTCACGGTTGGGTTCTCAAATTTTCCTAACCGCATGAGACATTAACGGCTGGGAGTTCTTGATGTCCCAACCGTTAGGTATAAATTACGGCCAGGACGATATGATATCCCAACCGTAAACGCTTCAGAAAACCATTTTTGGAAACCCTAAAACCATCAATCGAACCTATTTTTTTCAATCTAATGGTAAAATAACTGGTGGATTTTTCGATTCTTACCTAGTAGGAGTCATTTGTGGAGGATTCGCAGGTGTTTGAACATTGGTTCACCACATGAGGATTTGAAGGTGTTTGAAGAGATTGGTTCACCACATATCCATGAAAAGGAACATCAATAACTTGCCCTGATTCAGAATCAGGGTTCAATCAGCCGGATCTTGTCACTCTTGATCTTGCTGCCATCTTGAGAATAAATGGAGAAGAGAGGGAGATATTATTAGGTTTTTGAGAGTTTTTTTTGAGAAGAAGAAGAAGAATAGAGAAAATGAATGGATTTTGATGTTTGGTTTTGATTTAAGATTAAGATTAGGATTAGGTTTTGATTTTAAATTATTTATTTACAAAGGGTAAATCTGACTTTTCAATCACTTGAGTCTCCCCTTATCTATAATTTGCCTCCACAAAGCAATTAAGCCCCCAAAATGGTCAATGGGTTAAGCCCCAATAATAGGATTCTAATTTAATTTTCTTCCCCTCCTTTCTCTCAAATTGTTTTTTTTTTGCTACACAAGACAGAAGAGAAAAATTACAAAGCATCAAGATCGTCTTGCAGACATGACGCGATACAACAAGGAGGTTTGCGAGAGAACCACCACATGTTAGAGTGATGGGTTAGGTCATACTTAGCCAGAGCATGGGAAACATTGTTCCCATCTCTTTTGATAGACACAATCTTAACTTCAGCCACCTTCTTCAGGTGTTTTCGAATTTGAAGAATGATCTAGTGCACTCTCCAAGGAATACGACAGTTCTCTTTTGTTATCATATTCACCACTTCTCAGCATCACATTCAATAATAACCCTCTGAAGATGAGACATCACCGCGAATTCAGCATCCAGGAGAACTGCTCTTGTTTCAACCTCGATAATACTCAGTACCTTATGAGACATTGTACCACATCCTGTAAATTTAACTTCTGCATTCCTATCCACCACTGCCCAACCACCTTTGAAGTCCTTGAAGGAAGCGTCTGTGTTAAGTTTAGTCCACTCAGTGTCAGGAGGATTCCACTGGTTTGCCATTTGCTTTCTATGAACAGACTGATCATTGTTCTTCCTCAGGTAGGAGAGGGATGCTTTGATTAAACCAGAATTGAGCTTCTTTGATTATATTTTGAATACTCTGCTCCTTGTTGTTGAAAACTTTTCCATTCCTGTTATTCCATAAAGCCCACATCACGCAATTCGCCATCTTAAATCCATCATAGTTACCTTTCTCTGCTAACCAGCCAGCAATTATTTGTTTGCTGTTTAAACCTTTGTATTGCTCAGTTCTGCATCCTAGAGGTGATCCAAAGAAAGCCATAACTGCCACTGGGCAATGGAAGAAGATATGTTCAATATCTTCAATGGATGCATTACACATTCTGCATTCCTGATTGATGCCCTTAACATGTTTTCCCAGATTTTTAAATAATCCTAGCCCATTATGCAGAACTCTCCGAATAAAGATGTGAATTTTAGGGGTTAAGTCTTTAACACCCCAAAAAAATTTCCAGGGAAGTTATCATCAGTACTGTTAGAAGTACTTGGTTGCTTCTCTTTGAGTGTTTTTATAAAAGACTTGCAGGAGAACGTACCATTAGGGTGGTGCTTCCAGGTAAGCTTGTCTCCGATTGCATCGTCTGCAGCAGAAATATAAATATCCAGTATTTGAGTTGCCGACTGGTCTTGGAAAAGTTGGCGAATCAGTTCTTCATTCCATCTGGTGGGTCCTTGAAGCATGAGATATGCGAATTTGTGAATGTTCCCTAAAGAAGTGTTATCTTTCAGCTCTGGCCTGGAGTTGATATAATTTACGAGCCACAGATCTTTACTGACATGAATTCTTTGGCCATCACCTACACTCCATATACAACCTTCTTTGATATCATCTCTACATTCAATTATGGCCTTCCAAGTTGAAGAGCTTCTTGAGTTCGCTGTAGCTTCCCAAAAAGACTTATCTCTGTAATACTTCGCTTTCATGATAGCACCCCAAACACAGTCTTCGTCTTCAAGGATTTTCCATCCCAACTTAGAAATCTGAGCTCTATTGAGGTGAGTCAAGGATCTTATTCCAAGCCCTCTATTCGTCTTTTCATCTGTGAATCTGCTCCAGTTTATAAAGTGGGTCTTTCTAGTTGTATAATTATGTCCCCACCAGAAATTGCGAACAATTCTTTTTAATTTTGCAATAACAACTTTAGGAATAAGAGATGTGGCCATGTAGTACGGAGGAATTAGACCGAGAACATGCTTGATGAGAATGGTCTACCCAGCGAGAGTCAAATATATTCTTTTCCACCCAACAAGTTTATTCTCTATCTTCTCGACTAAGAAGTCAAAGGTATCAATTCTAAAATCTGATTTCAGAAGTTGAAATCCCAGATATTTATCATTACCTTTCATTTGGTTAACACCCAAGGTCTCAGCTACTTGTTTTCTTCTTTCCTCTTTGACCCCCTTGCTGAACATAATGGCATATTTCTCTAAGTTCGCTTGCTGGCCAGACCACTTGGCATATACGGATAGGATATCTTGCAGACTTTGGACAGTTCTGTCATCTAAGGCACCAAAGAAAAATAGATCGTCTGCGAAGAATTATGTGGGATATTGACGGAGCCCATTTGTTTACTCTGTAACCGTTGTAAAGGCTACTGGCTTCCATTTTTCGAATCATCCATGAGAGGCTCTGAGCACATAAAATAAACAGGTAAGGTGAGAGAGGGCATCCCTTCCTTATCCCTCTCCCACTTACAAAATATTCTTCTGGAGTTCCATTTACAATAATAGAAAAAGAAGTTGTGGTGACACAATTCATTATGAGCTTATATGTGTCGCCCTTTAAGCCATAAGCTCTAAGACATTGTCCTAAGAAGCTCCACGAAACTCTATTATGAGCTTTACTAATATCGATTTTTAAAGCGAATACACCTAATACAGATGTAGACTGATTCATAGAATGGATTAACTCTTTAGCAGTGAGAATGTTGTCGAGAATTAATCTTCCTGGCACAAAGGAAGATTGCGCTTTATCTACAAGACTATCCAACATGGGTTTGAGTCTCTGTGCAATAATTTTAACTACGATTTTGTAAATGATATTGCACAGATCTATAGGTCTGTATTCTACCGGTCTCGAAGGATTTTTAACTTTAGGAATTAAGACTATGTTAGTATGATTCAATCCTTCAGGTAGAGAACAAGAAGCAAAACAGTTTTTGATGAAATTAGTTACCTCATTGCCCACTTTGTCCCAGCATTTTATGAAGAATATAGGTGGCAATCCGTCTGGTCCCGGAGACTTAGTGACCCCATCTTCTTAAGGACGTTCCAGATCTCTTCTTGGGTAGGAATACCACTGATTGCTTTATTCTCTTCAGTCGTAATTTGAGTATCAGAGGTGAAGTTGACAGCGAACGACTAATCTTGTGAATCCTTCTTGAAGTTGCTGGAGAAGTGATTGAAGAGCATCTTGGAAATGTTGTCTTGCCCGGAGACCCATTGGTTATTACTGTCCTGACGAGCTTCAATGTCATTTTTCTTTCTTCTTTGCTTGACCGCCATGAGTATTTCTGTCCACATTAGGTATCCATGTATTTTTATTTTTTTGCTGCCAGAACTTCCTCTCAATTTCCATTAGGTCTTCAATCTTGGTTTTCAAAGCATCTTCAGCGACTCGTATATCTCTAATATGAGCAAGCTTATGTAACTCCAGTATCTCCTTCTTAGCATCTTCTATTTCCTTGGTTACGTTACCGAAAGTCTTTTTTCCCCATGGAGCAATACTCTCACCAGCTTCCCCGAGTCTCTCCAAGGTATTACCATTAGTATTATCCCAAGCTTTCTGCATTTCCTCTTGAAACTCAAGGTGCGAGGTCCAATGATATTCAAATATGTACCCAGGTTTTCTTCGCATACCAATTTTGTGAGTATTTAAATACATTGGCGAGTGATCACTACCAAGTATGGGGAGGTGGAACACCGCAGATTCAGGGAACAACAACCACTAGTTTGGAGAACACAAAACTCTATCAAGTCTTGCGAAAATGGGAGTGGAAGAGATAGCATTATTAGTCCAAGTGAATGCAGGACCGCAATAGCCCATATCTATTAAACATCTGTCCTGAATCATCTTATTAAATTCCATGTTGTTATTATTGGTATTGAAAAAGCGGGGGTATAACAACCACACCCAATATTTCGATTAGCAATTTGTATGGACTAACTCCAATATACTTTCTAGAGAATCAACTAGACAGTCAGACTCAATCTAGAGAAAAGTATATTGAGGAGTTAATATCTCTCTCACTTGATTTGATCTTTACTCAAGCAAATAGAAATTTGCGAGTCTTTATGAAATACAAGGATAATAACTTGGATGGTACCAAAGACCAATATCCAAGTGTCAATCAATTTAAATCAACAACCAAAGGTTGGATATTCTAATTGATTGATCTTAACGCACAACCTGTGATATTTCAGTTATATAACGAAATATAATGCGGAATAGAAATAACACAGACACCAGAAATTTTGTTAACGAGGAAACCGCAAATGCAGAAAAACCCCGGGACCTAGTCTAGATTGAACACCACACTGTATCAACTTCGGTCTGGATTGTAGTTAAACCTTAATCAATCTCACACTGATTCAAGATACAGTTGCGCTCCTTACGTCTCTGATCCCAGTAGGATACTACGCACTAGATTCCCTTAGCTGATCTCACCCACAACCAAGAGTTGCTACGACCCAAAGTCGAAGACTTTAATAACAAATCTGTATCACACAGAAAAGTCTATGATAGGTGTTTATGGGTGAAAACTATTTCTGCCGGTTTTGGTAATTTGGGGTGTGTGGATGATAAATGAATCCAAACCCTAAACAAATACACTGCACGGGAGTGATTTTGATTCGAGAAATCAATCTGTACAATTCTGGCCTAAACCAAGAAATGGCCGTTCCAGACTTGCTTCGGTCACAAAGTGAAGGAGATGGGGTTGATCTTAGGGAGGGAAGCGAAGAAGGTGTTGAGATTGTGAAGGTGTTGGTTGTTTATGATTTGTATCAGAAAGCTGAACTGGCTTGCAGAATGTAAGCTATCAGTTCTGGTGTTTGGATACGTTGTATCAACACTTGATTTATGTCTTGTCTTGTTCTGTGGCAATATGGAGGAGAACCTATTTATACAAGTCACTGAGCCTAACCCACGTCTCTCATGGGAAGTGGAGGAAGTGGAGTGATAAAGTAGTGGAGTTGTGTGTTAGTGTCACACGACCAGTCTTGCCCACTTCTCCCATCATCACTAATCGTCCATGTCTTCCTGACACGTTCTTGTGATGGCGCGTTGCACGCTGCATGTTGTAAACCGCCAGACCAATACCCCAGTATGTATCCCCCAGTTTGTGACATGCTTGATGTCTCGAATGTGTGGATCATGGGACCCACAGAAAGTAGCATGTGATGCTAGATTAAATAACTAAGTTATTTAGGAAGTCGACATTTATGAAATATCGTGTGTATTCTATGCATGTAATGCATCGAATATATTCAGCATGTATGAAGCATCGTTGTTTTAAGGTTTAGCGAAGTAAGTCACGAATTAAGCGTCTTAAAATAGCTGCATGCATAGCTACCTTCGAGTGATCGTTTGGAGGCTGCGCAGGCAAGCCCTCCCTTGGCCGATCACATGATGTGGTAGAGTGACGGATGGTGATCACCATGACACCTTACTGGCCATTTAACTCCTGACCAGGGCTGTATAACCAAGTTGGTAGAGTTGGACGGACGAGATGATATATGACGCTTATCTGCGACCGTTGATGGAATTTAGGGTTTTGAAGAGGTGCGCAAGCATCACTCTTCAGCTTGGTCGAACCCAAGCATGGGAGGTATTTTTGGCAGGACCGGCTGGGCATGCGTGTAGACGGCATGCCGGTGTACATGTCCATACCTCACTGTCCCATGAAGATGCGATCTAGGCCACTCAATTTGACCAGTAAAGAGGAGTGGTTGAGATCGATTTTCGACAGAAATCCTGTGCCGCAAAGGATTCCTAAAGGGGCGCGGCATGCCACCTTCAGGGCGCGCGAACCGAGGCATCCAACCATGGTTTGTCTTGGTCGGTCGGGCATGAAGATAGATGGGCCCATAGTGATCACGTTGATACTCTCCGGACCTGCTTAGTCTATTCCTGGACCCTTCATCCAAGCTGGCGAAAACTGACGCTCGTGATCGATTTGCGACACATGCATGTCGCAAACCCTAATCAAGGTTTTTGGTCGGTCGCGTGCATGCATGTTCGGACGTCCGAAACTATGTGTTACACTCCTGATCCGGGGAGGTCGACCGTTTGGGACCCTTGTTGGGCCGGCGGTGAGTGTGGTGGTATATGTCCGACCAACCCAGGCTTGATCTAAGCCATCCAACCATGCCGGTGAAGTTGGATGGTCGTGATCGATTTAAGTCTCTAGTGGATTTTTCCTACGACCCTTGATTCTTCACGCTGACCCAACTTCAGACAAGCATACGTTGCAATGTGGCTAGGTCAGGGAAAAGTCGGCTAGACAGGAGTGAAGGGGACCCGCCGGTGTGTACCACGGCAGATGTCCAACCGGCTTTGGAATAATCCTCGCCGTCCAACCGCGCCGGCGATGTTGGACGACCGTGACATGTTTAAGTCTGCCTTAGCCGGTTTTTGTCGCACGACTTCTTTTTTAGCTGCTCCACACCAGCTTGTTCATCCAACTCTGGGCTGGTGTTTGGTGGCTATCTGAAGGGCGTGATGTGCACCTGACCGGCCAGGGCATAAACGGGCCCGCTGGTGGTCATTGCGGTGGTATCCTGCTCCTGCTGAGGATCGTCTAGGCTGGTTAAATCATGCGGACAACTTGCGTGGTCGTGATTGTTTTTGAGACTGATATGGACAACCCAAGTTCAAATATGCTCAATCGGGCTAGTATAACACACCGAGAGATGTATGCTCAATCGGGCTAGTATAACACATCGAGAGGTATAGCCTGTACGGGTATTTCGTGCATGCCTCACTATTAACACTTGGAAATTCGTGTTACTCTGCTGAGAGCAACACTCAGTCGTCATGCCGCACTAATAATGAGAGTTCTGCAGGAACAACACAGGAAACACAAGGCTAGTCATGCATTAATTAATAATGCTGTAAATTCACAGGGTATATGGGATTGTTGCTAATGCTCCAACCTGGATGAATTTTGTGTATTTAATTCACAGAATATTGGGATTGTTGCCACATGCTCCATTCTAGGTGAATTAGTAAAGTGAAGAAGTATTCATCACTTATCAGTGGTTTTATCCTTTGCAAGATGTCAACGCATAAATTTGGTTTTATAATTTTAGCCCTGAACTAAAATCCACCATTAACATTAGGTCCCCTGCCTAGCATGCAATGGTTACACTATTGTGGGGTAGGCATTAGATGGTGACAAATAAAGATAAAACTTTGAGACAAATCTAGATGCTACCAGGATAGACGAGTCGTCCTGTTCTTGGAGCATGTCATGTTCAAGAGGTGTCCAGGCGAGCGTTCCCCTATCATGATGTCGGTCTTGCCTGCTTCGATCGACCTTGTTATGCCTTATTGATAGGCATGTAGGCCCGCCTACTTCACTCAACCGTGGGACTCATCATGCGCCTGCTTGATCGAACGTGGGCTTGTTGTGCCTGCTTCAGTTAAACGTGGGTCCACTGCGTGCCTGCTTCGGTCGAACGTGGGACCCGATGTGAGCATGCTTGCTTCGAACATGGGCAGTTGTGCATGCTTCGATCAAACACGGGTCCACTGTGTACATGTTTCAAGCGTCGGCTCTGTTCTGTGCCTTATTTGCCCGTACGGTTGATGTGCTTCCTCAAGTGTCATCCTTGATACTTCGACCAAACACCGACCCTGCTATCTTGGCCAAACACTGGTCTTGCTGCCTTGACCAAACACCGGACTTGCTGCCTGCTTCGCTCGAACGTGGCACCCACCGCGTGCTTGCTTTGCTCAAAAATGAACCTTGTGTGCTCAAATGCGAATGTGAGTCCTGTAGAGAGCGTTGAAGCAGCTTTTGGAGCGAGCAGGTCCAGGAGAGCATTGAAGCAGCTTCTGGAGCGAGCAGGTAGGCGGCTCCTGGAGAGAGCATTGAAGCAGGCTTCTGAAGCGAACGTGGAGGCGACTCCTTCAGTTTGGTTTTTATTTTACATGTTTATAGATTGACCATCTCTTGTGTTGAATAACTCCTTGACTGATGGCGAAGGAATCTCGTGCTGAGCCTCAGTCCCCAAGCATGACTTATATGCTTCTATCTCTGTCCGTAGTGGTTGTTGCTATGGTGAAGCTCGGGCACTGGTATCAACAAATGAACAATGGTTCTCAGCTGCAGTTGTGATCAGAAAAGACTGTAAGGAAGAAGCGTGACAGCTCCGAGAACGAACTCGGCGGTCTTCATATAGTGGTAGAGCTCCTCTCGTCATTAGAGGGAGAAGCTAATGATGGAACCGATAACTTCCTTCATGCTGCCTCAAGGAATGGAAAAGAGAGAGACAGTTCCCTGCCCACGAGTATCCTCTGAGCCTTCGACTTGATAGATGTTGTCATGTTGGGTTCATGAGGCCATCTTTACGCATGCGTTGCGCTTCATAGACGTCCAGGAATATCACCGGCCTTTGACAATACGTCTGCACTCTTGAGTATATCCTCGTCTTTGGACATCTTGAAATGATAGCGTGCTTGCATCTCTCTGAATTCACCACCTTTGAGATGGGCAGTGTTAAGTGTCATACTCCTTTGCCATTATCATCTTTGGATAGTGTCTTTGAGGAGTAGGGAAGTTCCTTCATGCGAATGACTTAACTAATGATGAAACTCTTGACTTGGAGAATCTGTACGTACCTCTTAAGACCCAGGTGCAATCTCCTTTGGTAACGCAGCTACTTCTTCTACGGGAGACGAAATTCTGAAAACATCTCTCATTGATGTTGTTTTCGTCGATCCAGACATGGAATATCTTGGACGTTGTTTCATCATTGTGGAGGTCGTGCATGAGGTATTGGAGTTGGAGTTGGCGATCTTGGACGCGCAGGATGTTGTATCTCGGTGGTTTTCCTCTTGCTGCTCCAGCAAAACTTCTTACAAAAGGCTGAAGGTTGTATTGTCCGTTGGTGAAATGTATGCTTCCACGAACATCGTGAGTCTCTTCATTACTGGCAGGCTTGCTGTTTCTAGCAGAGCAGGTGCTGTCGCAACTAAGCGTTTAGCATCTTCACGGAGTTCAGAGGATGTCTGAAAGCGCGGCTTCTTCGAAAAAGAACGATTGACAGGTACCATCCTATTGATGCGCAATTATACCTTGAGGTGTCGGCTCCAGTAGGTCTGAAGATGTCCCGGGACCGCTCTCGTCCGGGATGACATAATAGGCGAACCCTTTGTGATGTTTTGAAGATGACAATATTCGTTGAATCTTTAGAAACATTGTTGTAGTGCGGTCCAGACGAAACTTGCTCCTCTCTTCAGCAAGGGAGTGAATGAAGCAAAGAGCTAGGCTAGACCAGGTATAAAACGTTGAATGTAGTTCACCTTGCCCATGAAGCTTTGGATCTCCTTCACGGTTCGCGGTAGCGGCATTGTGAGGGTAGCTTGAGTCTTGGATTTGATTGTATCATGCTCATACATCCTTATCTGGTTGTAGCCGCTACATCCATCCATGGAGGAGAACATGCCATGTCCGCTGGTAGCATCTACCAACATGTCGATGTTAGGTAGAGGACAATCGTCTTTGGGGCAGCAGTTTTTCAAGTCTCTGGAATCCACGCAACACCTGATCTCCTGCCTGCATTACCTCGGAGATTGTTTGACCGGCTTGTATCCAGGTATGACGTGTAGATGATGGGTGACCAATTTTTCATCTAAATCAGGCATTTTTTTCATACGTACAAGCGAATATGTCCTGGTACTCTTTCAGAAGTTCCCCGAGCTTCATGCGTTCATCCGTACATAAGGTCAAGCTGATGGAGATAGGCCTGGGAGATTCCTCATTCCCGACGTTAACGATTTCGAGCTCATCAGTTATGGAGTTGGTGCCATCTTGCAGGTGTCGTGGAGAATCTAACACTTCTACTTGTGGCTCGTCGTTGTTGTAGCATTCCGTTAGGCGGAGAGAAAATTGAGACGCCTTGTCAGCAAGGATGCATCATGGGGCCTAGCCTTCGATGATGCAAGTCGGTCCTCCTCCTGGATTGACGCCCACGTGGGAAGTGAGATGTAATGAACTTTGTCTGATCCTTCCCGCGGAGCTTCTCTTGGTTCAAATAATTCCACTTCACATATTGGTGCGTAAGGAGCCAATGATGCAGGAATACGAACGACTTCTTTATTCAGCATAGTCTTCAGACATTGGTGATACGTTGAAGGGACGATCCTATTGTCATGAAGCCATGGTCTCCCTAGTATCATGTGATAGTCCGACTCCTTCTCGATGACTTAGAATTTCACTTTCGACTGAACGGGCCCTACTGATAAATTCGGATTGATATACCCATATGTGCTGGTTTGGTTTCCTTCAAAGTCTGTCATTGTGGTAGGCTGCCGTACGATCTTGCATGGGCGAACCTTGGTTGTCCTGAGAGTCTTGAGAGTAATCACATTCGAAGACGCTCCCGTGTCGATGAGGGCCCTCTTGACCTCTGAATCCTTGATGCGTGCAGTAACATGTAGGGCCTGGTTGTGACCTTCCTCCGCCATCATGTCTTCCTCTTTGAATGTAACATTATTCACAGATGTTTCTGATGCATTCGAGACTTCTGGGCGTGAAGGAGACAGATGCACGTCCAGGGCTATCTGGTTAATTGCAGCAAACGTCTCCGCCCGCTGATTCTTCGAGAGGTGTAAAAGTTTGCATAAACTTTCCACTAGAGAAGCCGCTTCCTGATCCACCGGCCTCTGGTTCATAGTGAAACTATTGACTTGAGGAGGATCGCTTCAAGGATCAGTCCCCAGTGTAGAAATCTCTGTGACAGGATAACTGCTCGTATCTGATGTCATCTCGATAAGGAGATCGAGTATGTCGTTTATCGCTTCTTTGATCAGGTCCACATTTCTTGCCAGAACTTCTTGCCTCCGTGCTAGCTCATCCAGAGTTGGGATTTCTCCATCGCTTGAAGCGACAGAGATAATGGGGGTATTGAAATATGAAAATTAGTTATAAACAGAATTGTTCAAAGTAGGGTGAGATACATTACCATTTGAAGGATTCTGGCTGAGATCCGTCATGGTAGAATCATCCCTGAGGCCAATCATCTTTTGAAAATCTTGAGATCGCAACCGAGAGATTAATCTCCCACTGTGGTCGCCAATTGTTTATGGGTGAAAACAATTTCTGCCCGTTTTGGTAATTTGGGGTGTGTGGATGAGAAATGAATCTAAACCCTAAACAAATGCACTGCACGGGAGTGCTTTTGATTCGAGAAATCAATCTGTACAATTCTGGCCTAAACCAAGAAATGGTCGTTCCAGACTTGCTTCGGTCACAAAGTGAAGGAGATGGGGTTGATCTTAGGGAGGGAAGCGAAGAAGGTGTTGAGATTGTGAAGGTGTTGGTTGTTTATGATTTGTATCAGAAAGCTGAACTGGCTTGCAGAATGTAAGCTATCAGTTCTGGTGTTTGGATACGTTGTATCAACACTTGATTTATGTCTTGTCTTGTTCTGTGGCAATATGGAGGAGAACCTATTTATACAAGTCACTGAGCCTAACCCACGTCTCTCATGGGAAGTGGAGGAAGTGGAGTGATAAAGTAGTGGAGTTGTGTGTTAGTGTCACACGACCAGTCTTGCCCACTTCTCCCATCATCACTAATCGTCCATGTCTTCCTGACACGTTCTTGTGATGGCGCGTTGCACGCTGCATGTTGTAAACCGCCAGACCAATACCCCAGTATGTATCCCCCAGTTTGTGACATGCTTGATGTCTCGAATGTGTGGATCGTGGGACCCACAGAAAGTAGCATGTGATGCTAGATTAAATAACTAAGTTATTTAGGAAGTCGACATTTATGAAATATCGTGTGTATTCTATGCATGTAATGCATCGAATATATTCAGCATGTATGAAACATCATTGTTTTAAGGCTTAGCGGAGTAAGTCACGAATTAAACGTCTTAAAATAGTTGCATGCATAGCTACCTTCGAGTGATCGTTTAAAGGCTGCGCAGGCAAGCCCTCCCTTGGCCGATCACATGATGTGATAGAGTGACGGATGGTGATCACCACGACACCTTACTGCCCATTTAACTCCTGACCAGGGCTGTATAACCAAGCTGGTAGAGTTGGACGGACGAGATGATATATGACGCTTATCTGCGACCGTTGATGGAATTTAGGGTTTTGAAGAGGTGCGCAAGTATCACTCTTCAGCTTGGTCGAAACCAAGCATGGGAGGTGTTTTTTGCAGGACCGGATGGGCATGCGTGTAGACGACATGCCGGTGTACATGTCCATACCTCACTGTTCCATGAAGATGCGATCTAGGCCACTCAATTTGACCGTTAAAGAGGAGTGGTTGAGATCGATTTTCGACAGAAATCCTGTGCCGCAAAGGATTCCTAAAGGGGCGCGGCATGCCACCTTCAGGGAGCGCGAATCGAGCCATCCGACCATGGTTTGTCTTGGTCGGTCGGACATGGAGATAGATGGGCCCACAATGATCACGTTGATACTCTACGGACCTGCTTAGTCTATTCCTGGACCTTTCATCCAAGCTGGCGAAAACGGACGCTCGTGATCGATTTGCGACACATGCATGTCGCAAACCCTAATCAAGGTTTTTGTCCGGTCGCGTGCATGCATGTTCGGCCGGCCGAAACTATGAGATACACTCCTCATCCGGGGAGGTCGACCGTGTGGGACCCTTGTTGGGCCGGCGGTGAGTTTGGTGGTATATGTCCGACCAACCCAGGCTTGATCTAATCCATCCAACCATGCCGGTGAAGTTGGATGGTCGTGATCGATTTAAGTCTCTAGTGGATTTTTCCTACGACCCTTGATTCTTCACGCTGACCCAACTTCGGACAAGCATACGTTGCAATGTGTCTAGGTCATGGAAAAGTCGGCTACACAGGAGTGAAGGGGACCCGCCGGTGTGTACCACGGCAGATGTCTGACCGGCTTTGGAACAATCCTCGTCGTCCAACCGCGCCGGCGATGTTGGACGGCCGTGACATGTTTAAGTTTGCCTTGGCCGGTTTTTGTCGCACGACTTCTTTTTTAGCTGCTCCACACCAGCTTGTTCATCCAACTTTGGGCTGGTGTTTGGTGGCTATCTGAAGGGCGTGATGTGCACCTGACCAGCCAGGGCATAAACGGGCCCGCTGGTGGTCATTGCGATGGTAGATTTCTCCTGCTGAGGATCGTCTAGGCTGGTTAAATCATGCGGCCAACTTGCGGGGACGTGATTGTTTCTGACACTGATATGGACAACCCAAGTTCAAATATGCTCAATCGGGCTAGTATAACACACGAGAGATGTATGCTCAATCGGGATAGTATAACACACCAAGAGGTATAGCATGTACGTGTATTTCGTGCATGCCTCACTATTAACACTTGGAGATTCGTGTTACTCTGCTGAGAGCAACACTCAGTCGTCATGCCGCACTAATAATGAGAGTTCTGCAGGAACAACACAGGAAACACAAGGCTAGTCATGCATTAATTAATAATGCTGTAAATTCACAGGGTATATGGGATTGTTGATAATGCTCCAACCTGGATGAATTTTGTGTATTTAATTCACAGAATATTGGGATTGTTGCCACATGCTCCATTCTAGGTGAATTAGTAAAGTGAAGAAGTATGCATCACTTATCAGTGGCTTTATCCTTTGCAAGATGTCAGCGCATAAATTTGGTTTTACAATTTTAGCCCTGAACTAAAATCCACCATCAACAATAGGTAAATATGACTCCACGGATAGACCTAAGAGTTTTTGTTCCGTCTTTTGATAAATCAAGGTGAAAATGAACTAATTGATAATCCGGACTTATATTCCCGAAGAACAACCTAGTATTATCAATCACCCCACAACAATCTTAATCGTATAGTAGCGAAACAAGATGTTGCGGAATCACAAACGATGAGACGAAGATGTTTGTGATTTATTTTTATCTTGCCCTATCGGAGATATAATCTCAAGTCAATTCAATTAAACTCGTACGATAGAAAATGGCAAGATCAGATCGCTCAACTACAAGAGAAGTAGTTTCTTCTGTCTTCACAATCCCAATGAAGTCTTTTAGTCGTTAACCTACAGGGTCTCGGGAAGAAACCTAAGGTTAAAGGAGAATCGACTCTACCAAACTAACTAGTATCACACAGGAGGTGTGGGGATTAGTTTTTCCAATTGCTAGAAGTCTTCTTTATATAGTTTTCAAATCAGGGTTTGGAATCCAAGTTACCTTGGTAACAGAGCATTCAATATTCACCGTTAGATGAAAAACCTGATTTCTCCAAGCTAATATCTTTCAACCGTTAGATCGAAACTTAACTTGTCATACACGAATGAAATGTGTTTCATTTAGGTTTGAGTAACCGTACCTAAACGTGTACACTAGGTTGGTTCACAAATAATTAACCGAGGTTAGCCATATGAGTACTTTCATATCAACCATATTCGTCTTTCTAATAACTAGTTCAAATGACTCATAAGAACTAGTTGATAGAGTTGTTCAATTGCTTAGGTCTTTATTCATAGACACAATTGAAACAAAATCGGTTTGATTCACTTGAATGAATTCATGAAAAATATCGCCATGGTTTGCAAAGATTGCATTCCTTATTGATTTATTTTTTTAAGTTCATGAACTTCCTATTTGAGAAATAACCAGCTTGGGCACGCGTACGGGTACGTGTACCTTAGCTACCGGATTTGAGTTTGGGAACTCAGCAGAAATTTTCGGTTCGAAAACTTCCGTGAGTACGCGTACCTAAGGTGACTGGTTTTCCAGTTTGTAAACTACAAACTCCAGCAGAAGTTTTCGGTCAGAAAACTTCCGCCAGTACGCGTACCCAACCTGTCTCCTTTACCAATGTCGCATGCACAAGTGCACACAATTGGTTTCCGGCACATGGATTTATATACACTAATGTGAGAACACACTATATATGCTTATATCCATAGTTGGTTACATAATCTCAACTCTACATTTCAATTACTGAAACATTCTTCTATAATGTTATAACAATCGTTATTCACAACTATCGCCATCAAAGCTATTTTCAAGATTGAAACGTCATCATGACTTTCGTCACTGATAAAGATGAAAAATGGTTAAAGTGAAAAGCTTACCAGCACGTATTTCGAGAGAAAGATAGGCGAGTAAACTCGGCTCGAAATAGAAAATGTGAATGTATGAAAACTATCATACTTATACGACTTTGTCTCAAGAGTAGGAGATAGAGAGATAGACTTTTGAGTGATAGATAAGTTCAAGTCTCCACATACCTTTTAGTCGGATGAAGTTCCACTAGTTCCTCGAGTAGTTCTTCGTCTTCGTAAGATAATCTCCATGGAGTCTGGAGCCCAACCACACTAAACTGTCCTAAACCGAGACTTAGCTATAAGTAGTCTAGAAATCAAGACATATAGTTTTGACACCTAAACTTGAAAAACATGCTTGAGATAGCAACGCATGCGAGTCCGACTGAGCAGTGCTCTAACAGGTATCATAACTTCCTCCACTCTTCTATTTCATAGATTCAATTGGATTCAGATCACCAGTGATACTACAGTATTTACTTATAGAACCAATATAATTAGACAAAGCCGACCAGAAGGTGTTTCTATCATTTCTAGATGGAGGTCCATACAAACACAGTAAATCCCATTGAGGGATCATAAGTTGATTAATCTCACAGTGAATAAGGTTGATGTTCCTTCTGACAATATTTATCCTTACATTATCATGCCACAATAGAATTAATCCCCCCTTTCTCCCCACAGAAGAAACAATGAAATGTTTATTGAAATTGAATTGAATAATAACTCTAATGACTTTGCTACTCTCTAATTTAGTTTCAGACAAGAAGACAATGCTTGGGTTGCAGTCCTTCAAGAAGGAATATAAGTGATGAATTGTCGAGGGATTCCCTAACCCTTGACAATTTCATGAATAAACTAACATTGAGATTGTGGCTGATTTAGGGCATCCACCACACCCATAATTTCATGAGTCTCCATTAATAATTTAACTTTAGAGTTAAGGTTCACCTGGTCTATCTCCATTGGAGATGCAGTTCGTTTTTTTTCCAACTGCAGTTTCTTCCTCCACCAATTTATCCTGTGGAAAATCTACCTTCCTTTTTCTGGCCTCCATTTTCCATTGACCCTGCTTCTTCTTCTTTGCCTTTTTGATTTCCTCTGATGAGAGAAGAGATTGATTATCATCGCTTTCAGAATCTGTGACACTTCTTGTAGCATTTTGAGTAGTAGACCCCAAATTAGGGTTTTCAATTTGCAGAGAGTTTCCTATTGATTTTGGGATATTTCCTCGAGTCTCCATAATTTTGTTCTCTGTGTATATGGTTGTAATTGCTTTACCCAAACACTCATTCCCTTGGTCTTGAGGGCCCACATGGTTGTGAATCAATACTTCCTTTATAGACGTACTCTTTGGGTTACCTTTACCCTCCACTTTTTCTTGTCCAGCTGGATTATGACGTGGATTCCACATGTGCTACGCCGATTCGACTATGTCTTGAACGTTCAGTAGCTCTCTTCGTGTCTCAGTATGCACCCTCGGATCGGCTCCCTTGCATACACTCGTGACTTCTGATATTGCAGTAGGTTGTTGAGCAACAGTCCTGACCATCTGAACTTCTGTTGTTTGTTAGCCTGGTGTGCCACTATCTTCCTTGTCCTCATTGTTACCTGTAGATCTGATAACCTTGATGGATTGAAGTTTCTGAGCCACCGGACTGCACATCTGTGCCGGAATTATTAACGGAGTTATTGAAGGTTTATCCCTATTTTTGAACTCAACTCTAATTTCTTCAGAATAATTTGCTAATCTGGTATCTTCCATCTTTGCACTGAATTCTTCCGGAGGTAATTTCAGGGTTTCTAGATTTTTTGAGAGCACAGGACACTGCTTCATGACATGACCAAATAATCCACAGAAGTAACATAATCTAGGCAATTTCTCGTATCTGAATTGAGCCATACGAATCTTTTTGGACGTAAGAGTGACTTTCATCTCTTTTGGTAGAGGTTTTGTTATATCAATCTTAACCCTAATTCTTGCGTACTTCCCCCATTTGGCTGCATCCTCTTCTGAGATAGGCTGAGGTGTTCCGAATTTCTTAGCCATTCCAAAAATCTTTTTACTGTTCAACATGCTTAATGGTAATCCATGTATCTGAATCCAAAACCATACAAACTTGAACTCGTACTCTTCTGGGAGAAGATCACCATCACATCTTTTTATTATCATCAGTTCATTATTTAGAGCCCAAGGAGAAGATTTTAGCACCACCTCCAAAGCACACAGATTTTCAAAACTGACTTTATAGATGTTGTTTCCTAGATCTGAGATCGATAACTCTCCCGTTGTTCTCCAAGCTTTTGTTAACATCTCTTTTAGGATATGAAAAGCATAGCCTCTCCCTGTAACAAGTTTGAAGACTAAACTTCTTTTCCAATCTGAGATATACTCCTCTTGAGACTTGTCATCTTCATATTCTAAATCATTAGTGTTCTCGAGTAAACTAGACATTCTATTGATGATATCATCAAACTCATGTGTATTTGATGATGTTGACGCCATGAAAGAGTACTAAAAGAGAGAATAAATGCAGGTGCAGGAAGAAGGAAGAAAAAGGACCAGACAGTGACAATACTACACGCAATCAAAGATAATGAGGTTTGGGTTTACTGGATGGAAAGATAATCATCATAGGGATGAGGTTAAGCATTAGCAGGACGAAAAAGAGAGAATCAACATAAACAGAAGAGAAGAAGAATCACCAAAATGGTGAGTTCAAGATGTTTTCACCAGTGGTCAAAACACCGCGGCCAAAGTCAGACCGATTTCAACAAAAGTGGCTAAAGCGATTGCGAAAAGATATCGCCTTAATTAGAGCTTCTCCAATGGAACGGGTGTGAAGAAAAAAGTCTTCATCCACATAGGATACCCAACAATTTTTACAAAAATTCATCTCCAATACATTGATGTGAGGATGATGTGGCAGAAAAAAAGTTAGACATCCTTTAGGTCAACCTCTAGTTTTAGACATTCACTTAGAGGATGTCTTCCCATCCTAGTCACATTTTTGTTAATAAAAATCATTAAAAACAAGAAAGGAAATAATTTTAACCAATTATATACCTAAAAATAAGTAAAAGGATGATACAACATTTTATGAGTTGGAGACAAAATTTATTTTCTCTTAATATTTAGGATTTTATACCTTTTTTTTTTTGTAAGTTAAAATGCATTCAAAGACTAACTTGGGGAGTTAGTAACCATTACATCAAGGTGAGTAGAGCCATCTAATGCTGGGCCTAAAGGATCGACCCTAACATTTGATTTATCTACTTCTAAAGCTACTCTAATACATACAAGAATTTTCTTCCTCCAATTAAGAGGGGAACTAAAGTTTTTGGCTTCCTTGGCCATTAAGTCAGCTGCAGTGTTAGCTGATCTTGGTACAAAATGAAATCCCAAAAAATTATTACAAGACTTAAGTTCATTGACTGCTTCATCTAAAATAGGAATGTTCTGCCATTCTAACAAAGATTCATTTCCATTAAGGTAATCAAAAAGGTTCTTGCAATATCCTTCTAGCGTAAAGTTAGACAGTCCAATTTCTACTGCCCATTTTTCTCCCTGCAACAGTCCTAGTGCTTCCGCTTCTTCAGGGGTAGAGGCTGTGAAGGCTCCCGCTCTTCCTTGTTCAATATTTACTGCATCATTTCTAAGTATTAAAGAGAAACCTGCTGGCAAAGTAGCTGAGATCCACGCTGCATCAATGTTTATTTTCAGCTGGGATCTCTTAGGAGGATTCCAATTAATATTCTTATATCTTTTTATCATTACTTGAGTCAGTAAGGGATGATCTTTATACCAAAATTCTACGTGCCTTTGAATTTATGTACTTAATTGAGCACTTGTCTGATGTTTATTCTCGAAAACTAAATTACATCTCTCTTTCCATATAAACCAAGCTTTTGTCAATGCAATTTCTACACATATAAAGGTATTATGTTTACCTAACCAGTCTTTACAGATGTCCAGAAAGGTTATTGAACTATTAAATTGAAAATGCATTGGATATGGTTCAGAAGCCCACACCTCTTTAGAAAAAGGACAGAATAATAACAGATGTTCTATTGATTCAACAACATTACAGTTTAATGGACAATTTGGATGAATATCTTCCATGAATTTTGCTAGTTTAAGGTTGGTTGACAGGGCATTCTGTAAGCATTTCCAAGCAAAGATCTTTATTCGTTGAGAAACATTTAAGTTCCATAAAGAGTTCCAAAATGTGTTTGTCTGACCTAGATTGCAATGACTTCTAGTATTTCAGTAAGCTTGTTATACATTGACTTAACTGTAAAAATCCCTGATTTTGTAAGCAGCCATCTAAGTCTATCAGGTTTGCCTCTAGCTAATCTGACATTGTTAATTTTGTTGGCAATGGACAATGGGAACAAGTCCATCGGTAGAGAGTAATTCCACTTCTTGGTAGAGGGACCTATCAGATCCTTCACAAGTGTTAGATGGGAATTAGTGGCTGTTTTAAGGCTACTAAGGTTAATATCTAGGTTTGGGATCCAGTTATCATCCCAAATATTAATGGTGTTACCATCCCCTATTTCCCAAATACTATTTTGTTCCACTAGGAGAATTCCTTTACTAATACATTTCCAAATCCAGGAGCTAGTAGTTGGGGTTTTAGCCTTGAAAACTGAGGACTTTTTAAAGTATCTAGGTTTCAATTGAGATACCAAAGGGCATTGGGTTCAGTTAAGAGTCTCCAGGCTAGCTTAGCAATCATAGCTAAGTTGAATTTTCTAGCATTTCTAAATCCTAATCCTCCTTTACTCCTAGGTTTACAGAGACAAGAGTAAGATATTGGATAATATCCTTTATAATTTGTTTCCTTTCCCCACCAAAAGTATCTTTGGAGAGCATCAATATTTTTTGTGATTTTCTTAGGTAGGATAAAACAACTCGTTTGATAGCTTTCCATACTGGCTAGAGTAGATTTATTAAGCACCATTTTACTGGCTTGATTCAGTGTTTTGCCCATCCATCTTTGAATTCTTAGCTCTATCTTTTCCACTATTGAATCAAAGAGTTGGATTTTATCTCTACTTATGAACAGAGGGGTTCCTAGGTAAGTATCCTTTGGGTCTATTTTCTTTATCTTAAGTAATTTGCATATCATTAGTTGATGATTTGGTTGCACTTTCCTACTAAAGAAGACCCCAGATTTATCAAAATTTATAAATTGTCCTGAAGCTTTACTAAAGGATTCTATAAGATTAAGTATATTATGGCTCTCCCTAAGATCAGCTTTAATAAAAAAAAAGACGATCATCTGCAAAAAATAGATGAGAAATAGGGCTATTTTTTGGAGTAATTTTCACTCCATGGATTATTTTCTCTTCTTCACCAGAAAGAAGAAGTCTAGAAAAAATTTCCATACAAATGATAAAAAAAGGTATGGAGAAAGAGGGTCTCCTTGTCTAAGACCTCTAGTGGGTTTGAAAAAAATCCCCAGGACTACCATTCAACAAGACTGATATAGAAGAGGTGGAAATACATTGATAGATCAAGTTACAAAAATTAGGGTCAAAGCCAAAGGCTTCCATGGCTTTGATAAGGAAATTCCAGTCCACCCTATCAAAAGCCTTAGACATATCAATTTTGATCCCCATTCAGGCATGCTTCACTTTCTTTTTCTTGAACGAGTTAATTATCTTTTGAGCAATGATTATATTATCTGAAATCTTTTAGAGAGAAATGCAGCTTGAAATGGAGAAATGAAGCTATTAAGAAGGGGTTTAATTCTGTTAGCTAGGATCTTTGTTATAATTTTGTAAATAGTATTAGAAAGCCCTATGGGTCTAAAACCACTAGGGTCTTTAGGGTGCCTACTTTTAGGGATAAGAAACAAAAAAGTTTTGTTGAAATCAGGATGAAGGCATCCAGTTGAAAAGAAATATTGAACAGAGGAAATGACTTGTTCTCCTACTGTTTCCCAGTTTAGTTTAAAAAAACTAGCTGGGAAACCATCTGGTCCTGGTGATTTATTTGGTTTGAGTTTTTTTAACAACTGACCAAATTTCATCACCTGAGGGAATAGAGTTAAGGACAATGTTGTCATCAGAAGAAATACAGGGAGCAATACTCTTAAAGAGATCAGTATTAGACAATGCAATGGGAGAGGGAGCAGTAAATAGATTAGAGAAGTAGTCAAACAGAGTAACTTGGATTTCAGATCTTTTGAAAGTTACTTCATTGTTGCTCTTTATAATGCATTCTATGTTATTCCACTTCCTTCTTTTCATAGTTTTAGTATGAAAATATTTAGTGTTTCTTTATCCTAAGTGAACTATATTATCTCTGGACTGTTGTTTAACTATTGCTTCCTGGGTGGTATATAACAGTTCTAGTTGAGAGAGCTTTTCCTTAATTTTTTCCTCTTTTTTATGAACATGCAATGAGGAGTTTAGATTGTCTATTTGGTTTAACACCCTTTTGATTTGTTTAGTAGTAATCCAAAAATGTTTTTCTTCCAATAGTCCAAGTTATTCTGAAGGGCTTTAAGGTTTTGTGTTAAAGTTTCAGGTGGAGAATCTCTAATGATATGATTCCAGGATTCTTGAATTGTTTGAATACAGGAGGATTCCTTTTGCCATGTGTCATAGTACTTGAAAGTATGTGCTACTTTGACAGATGTGGTATCTAGAGTTAGAGCTATTGGACAATGGTCTGATCCTGCTGCCACTAAGTGTACCAGCTTACTGTTTGGAAATTGGGTACTCCACTCTGTATTGGCCACTGCTCTATCTAGTCTTTCCTGGATGTTTTCTATACCCTCTCTATGGTTATTCAAAGTATAATCACAGCCTGAGAATCCTATATCTAGTAGACTGGCATTGTTCAAAATGTTTTGATAATAGGCACTATCTGACTTTTTAAATGGTAATCCTCCACATTTGTCTTCTTGGCTGAAAATCATATTAAGATATCCTAATAAGACCCATGGCATTGGGTTTTTATCAACTTGTTCTGCTATATCAGTGAGGAAATCCCAAGCTATCTTTCTATTATTTGGATATGGGCTTCCATAGAAGCAAGTAAGGAGCCACTTCCTAGATGCAGAGTTGGTCTGCACTAGAATATTTACCATATTTGTATTCCACTGCACTATTTCAAAGTAGAACCCATCAATCCAAGCTAAGGCTAGTCCTCCAGCTTGTCCTATTGGGTTTATAATATGAGTATTAGGGAAATCTTTAAGAAGGTTTTTAACTAGATGTTTTTGTTTCTTAGTTTCAGATAAAAACAAAATTTCGGGCTTTTCTCTAGAAATAAACTGATTAAGATGATTTTGCGTAAAAGGGTTACCACAACCCTGGACATTTCAAGCAATTATTTTCATGATGTTAAAAGATTCTAGTAGATAATATTCTAAATTCTAAAAGGGAACTAAAAGAACTCAAGAGAGGGGCACTGGACTAAGTAAACTAGATAAATCTAAATTGGATTTCAGCTAACTCTTTCAGCAAATTATGTGAATCAAATAAAATAAAAGAAGTGTTTATAAGAGCTAATACAGAAATCAGCCAATACTAAAATTTAGTTTTTAGTTCTAGACGAAATAACAAAGGTTAAAACTAATCCTTAAGAGCTAATCTAATCGTGCATATAATCGTAAATGATAAAGTGACTGGAATAAAATCAAAGCAGGGTTAAGAATAATACTAGAAATAAATTTCAGAAGTTTAGGGTTACCTGGTTTTCGACCTTTGGCACAGAAGAGAAATCTAGAGTGAATGAGATTGGTAAATAGTCATATGTTGCTTGATTCTGTTCCTTGAGAATCGACCCATATTGATTAAAAGAAGGCAAATTGTCTGAATTATAGACCAAAATGCGGAGCTCTTCAGAAGAACAAGAAGAACAGAAATCTGGGACCGATAATTGGAAAGCCGATTTATGCAAAGTGTTAGGAGATGCTGATGATGGATGCAATGCTATAATGTCTGACTTAGGTGACTTATCATGAGATGCAATGACAGATGATGCAATCGATTCAGCTGAGAGCACTGGTGAGAGAATTTCCCTTGCATCTTCAAAAAGAGGAGATGAGAAAGACAACCTTATATTAACTTGAATCGGTTATGGTTCTGGTCTAAGGTTCTCTGGGATAGCTAAATCCCAGAGAACCCCAAAAGATTGTTCCGGGCTGAGTTGAGCGGATTCATGGACTGGATGACTCTATGAGTTTCTGATTTAACCGATTCAACCGGTTCAGGATTTGATACATGCAAAGGTATGTAATCCTCAGACAAGTTAAAGGGGAAGGTTCTTTTCCCCAAGATTGATTGAGATGCTAATGTCATATCTTCGTCATATGTAACGGGCTCGAGGACCTCATAATCTCGATGAGGAGCTGTGTTGCTCAAATGGGTTTGTTCTGCTATTGGGTGTTCTTCTCTATAAAGATCATATAAAGTTGCTCTCATTCCAGGGATAGTTAAGAACTCCTCTATTGATCCCATATTCCCATGAGCATCAGTGTTGTCTTGAAGGTTCCAGATTTGGATGGGCGTATCATCAAGGACAAAAATATCATCTGCAAGCCTTGGTGAAGGCATAAAGATGTCATAAATATCCTCTAAGAGCAACTGCAATGGTGCGATCAAAACCAAAGACCAAAAAAAAACGATCAAATTTGAGTTTAATCCGTGGTGTTACACTAGGGTGGAAGAGTAAATTTGGTCGAGCACACATATAATGTTCGCCTGGGAAAGAAGTACATCAGGATCACTTTATACATCCGCCCCATCACAAGATCACTTTATACATCCGCCCCATCAACCAGGATCACTTTATACATCCGCCCCATCACAGGATCACTTTATATGTTCGCTCGACTATATTTGGTTTTGGTCTTGGTCCCAGACCAAATATAACCTGGGATTTGGTTTTGGTCCAGCTTTTACTCTTTAGTCCGTCTCATTGTGTCTCGTTTCTGGACCATATTTATGGGTTTGATCGTCCACTGTGGTTGCTCTAAGGGCCTATGCTGAAGGATAGCACAATGGTTGATCTTGTGGCCGAAACGGTTGCAGTGAGAACAAAATTTTGAAGGAAGATTGAGATAGGTGAAGGTTAGTTCTCTGACTGGATATTGAGCTACTCTAACAAGAAGATTTTTGACTAAGGGTTTTTCTATGTTTACCCATACTAGTGCTCTTGGTTCACAGTCAAAACTCCCTTTTTCGACTCTACTTACTATGCCAACCCTACTTGCAATTAAGCCAATACGTTCTCCAGTTATATGCTCATGCTTAGTGTTGGAAATGCAAGCCCATAGTGGGATCTCCTTAACAACATCAGTTGAAATTTGCATTCCAGGAAAGGATGATCTGGCTGACATTACATTACCATAAGGGTACCAAGGACCATATAATGCTATCATTTTAGATCCCCAGCAGAATGCAAAGTAATGGTGAAAATGTTTGGATCTACCTCTCTGATTTGGAATCCTATATTAAGCCCCCAAAAGTGACGAAGTACACCTCTTATATCTTCAGATTTATATATTTCTGTTGAGAAAATTTCTAGCTAGAATATTGTTTCCTTTAATGCCGAAATCCCTCATTAACGCTGGAGGAGTTGGTAAGATGCCAATATTGGTGTAGTTTGCTTATCGCTGAGCGACAGAGAGCCCACTCAGATGCTTGTATAAATTATAGCTACTCATATTGAATGAGCAAGAGGGAGACGAGAAACGGATTGGAAGGATTGAAAGCAATACAGAAGATGAGAAAGAATTGGCGAGGGGCACTAAAGAAGAAAGAAGATAGAGATGCTTTAAGGTTTAAGGACTGTCTTAAATAAGCCAACAGGGTAGAAATCTCGTGAAAAACAATTCAAAATAAAATAAAGATACCAAATAACCTCGGCCAATCGAAAACCAACAGGAAAAGCTAGAATAAAGAAGCTAGGTTTCAGCGAACATTTATTTCCTACTATTAGGCGACATAAATGTGTCGAAGTCATTGATAAGAATCTCTCAGAAAGATTCAAATGCAGCGATAATTAATTGTTATGTTGCCAGTTTTACTAAATCCAAACGTTAAGAAAATCTCAGAGAAGGAAGGTCTAAACTTAGATAGCTAGTAGTTTAAAAGCCTAGTATTGATAAAGCTACGACTGGAACTATTTAAAACACCAAAAGCAGTGACTCTAGACTTAAGGGATTAAAGTGGATTAACCAGCGGGGTTTCTAAGAGGTTTCTAATATGGCATGTATCTAATCAATGCACCGTTCAAATAATCGAGGTAAATCAGAGAAAACGAAGAACACGAGAGGATAAGTGAGCAAAATATGAAACAAATAAACGTAAGGTAAAAGGAAAGGATTAAATGAGAAGAGAAAACCAAGAGATAACTGAGAATATAAATACACATTCAGGTACCGGAGAGATAACTACAGAAGGAAGAAACCAAACTTAAAAGGAAAGAAGAGATGACATGCAATCATTTTAGGATTCCATTAGGAGCTCCAATTTCATCTACAAAAGTTATACGCTGCCAGGAGGGTCAGTTGCATCGTATGCACTATTTTTCGCTGCAATATCTGTCAAAGAGAAGCCTTCTTATATCCCGCTCAAGCTCAACGATTGGCTCTATGCAATTTGAGCACAGAAGAGAAAGAGAGATTGGGAAAACAAGCAGTCAAAGACCTACAAATTAGGTTAGCTACCGGCGTTCCGGTAACCTCCGCTTATTTCCTATCAGAATACCCGTCTGACATGGATTATGCTTATGTGAATGAGAAATCTGCTATCTACCAACAAGAAAGAGATGGAGGAATAATTGAAGTGGACGATTCCGAAGAAGAGGAATAGAGAATCAAGAGAAATTCCCGAAGAAGAAAACGCTGAATCTCCACAGAAGATAGAAATCCGTTTAAGTTTTTATTTTACTTTGTTTTTAGTTATTTACGACAAGTTGAAGTCATCCTAGAAATTGTAATAGTAGTGTTTCCGCGTTGTTTGCTAAGTTTCTTAATTACTCTTGTGTTGAACGTATCGTTATCAATGGCTTTCTAAAGAACTCTATCTAGAATCCACTCATGGCGAATCAAGCTTTATTAAGTTCTAATACCCTTATCTGAGAAGAATGCTAGCGCAGAGAGATTCTCAAAACAATAATAAAGGAAATTAAGCAAAGACTACATAGCTAAAATAAAGAGTTGAAGCAAAAGAGAGCCGACTAGATCCTAAGAATGCAGCAACGCGCCAGCGCTAAACGCATATGATGAATGAGATGAATGAATGATGCAAATAATGATGCCACATATGAAAGATCTACAATCACCATTGGAGAAGCTCATAGTTGTAAAACTTTTGTTCATTTGTTGGGTGCTGCCCTTCACCGTCCAACCACCACACAAAGACGGTGCGAGACAAGTCTATCTGAACCCACTACTCGAGTCATTTTAGAGTACCAAAATAGAGCTCTCCATTTCAACCCAGGAATCCACCCATCAATGAAGTCGTCGTTAGCATGTCCATGTCTTCACTTTCTCTCTCCATTACAGTTTTCCACCCCAAATAATTTAACTCTGGTTTCTCCTCAAACCTACCCGACTGTCTCATCACTATTATCAGCAAGTAAATCTTCTCCCCTGTATTCACCTCTAAACCCTAATATTAAACACCCTAGTAAATCGAATCGATTTGTAAAAGCCAAAGCTCAATTGACATTCCCTCTTATTTCATCTCAAGATCATTGGGGTACATTAGCATTTCTCTTTGCAACCGGTGCTTTTGGTATCTGGTAAACAAATTCTATCCAAATTTTGGTTTGAACTTTTATATGTTTCGATGATTTGAAGGTCACAGAAGACCACATTGTCAGCATGTACGCTTGCAGATTTGTTACTCAGTGGTTATGGTTTTTGTTTTCTTTGTTTAGTTTTTTGGGGAATGTTGATTAACGGCAGCAAAAACTTATTTTCCTTGATCGTTTATAAAACTCACTATGAACTTCAGCCTTGGTAATTTTGTTACTTTCTTCAAATTGTTGGTTTTGTATTGTATATTGGTTGATTTGGGTGGTCTTGAAGGTCGGAGAAGACCAAATGGGGAAGCACGTTGAGTGGCGCAGTTGTGAGTACTCTGGTTGGGCTGACAGCAAGTAATGTTGGAATCATTTCTTTTGAAGCTCCGACTTATTCGGTGGTTATGGAATATTTGCTTCCACTCGCTGTTCCGTTGCTGTTGTTCAAAGCAGATTTGCGTCAAGTTGTGCATTCAACAGGAGCGCTTCTATTTGCCTTCTTGCTTGGATCAGGTCATACTTGTAGATATCTTTTTGTTTGTTTTTTTTCGTTTACTTTATGCTTATTAAACTTCATTTTGGAGAGTTCTTTTCGACTAATTAGGATTGTTAACTAGTTCGTTGATTTTCTTATATTACATACTGTGTTCAGTGTTCCATTTTAAGGTTCCATATCTGTGACGTAGATGTATAGGTGATATAAACACAAACTATCTACCTTGAGATTGGCAGACCATATTTAATGCGACGTGTATCTAGCATATATATGTACAAGTGTTACCCTGTGGCCTGAGCCTATGATGCAGGAGCCTGCTGAATGCAGTTAAAAGTTTGCGTAAAATACCTTTTAAACTTTGTTTAGAAGTTACATTGTCTATCAAATTCCTTCTCTCTGTAGCTACACATCATCTCTTACTCACAAAGTACACATATAGCTACTCTTTTTCTTTCACCGTTGATCTTTAACTAGTAGACTTTTCATTGTTTATTGTACAAATTGCAAATAAGTGATTCAAGAGTATAGATGAATGTAAATGATGTATAGGCGAACAACACCATCATATCTGGACCCTTTTATTTATTTTTTTTATCTCCTTATATGTCTCCGTCGTGGACTTGTGGTGCTGTTTACTTCCATCCTGATATGTAATATTCTTGTTTGTCTTCATGTATACTTAATTTGTTGCAGTACAATTTTTTGAGGTACTTCCATCTTTTAGTGGCCCTGTTTGATGTACTTGTTGACCTTCAAAATTTGGTTTTGATTAATATCCTAATATTTAGGCAGCCTGCTTTACCATTGTCTAAACTCTCAGTCCTCAAAATCAAATTCCAAAATTGAACTAAATGCTAACGAGTCCTGTATTGTGATATTTTTCTATAGATCTTTTGCTGCATCTTGGTTTCATTTCTCAAGAGTGTTTATTGTTTTCAAAAGTTTGGAAATGAAAATAAATCTTTCCAAACGAACCAAACTGCAGGAAGAAGTTGGCTGAATCACTAGTTTATGATTGTTTTCCAAAAGATAATTGTCATTTGACCAACTTCTCAGATTGAATTTCTTCAGGTGTTTTTCATCGATTTGATTTTCATTAACATCCTGGAATCAGTTATTACTTAATAACTCCTATATGTAATGGATGCTAGTACAAGGAAGACTATCATAAAAATTAAGATAAACAAATTTGTTCATTTTGCTTAAAAATTCTTTGTTTCAAATCTAAATCATGTAAGCATTTGACTTTTGCTTCTTTAATTTTTATTCTAGGGTAGTTGATCCCAAGGTATTTTTAGCTCCAGGATTGTGATTGCAGAACCATGACTCAAAGATGAATTGTTTCTGATCTTGTAACTTGTAAGTAAGTTCCTCTGAGTTCATCTCGCTTGTTTTTAATCTTTGTTTTCTCTACGGCCTCTTTGTCTTTCATCTCTCATATAAAGGAGTGAAATGCCTGTCATTTTTTGATTCCTTTGAATACTCGTTCTGGTGCACATGTATTCTTGTCCACTAACTAAAGTTTCTTATGAGGTTATTTGTTATAATTTCTGAAAGTATGATAGCCATGAGTCCACTCTTTTTTACTTGTATTTATTTCTCAGCAGTAGTTGCTTACTTTAGGCATCTGAACTGCCACTCTTAATAACCAAAGTCTAGGCTATGTTGATGTCAGACGTTAGTTGTATGAACCACAACTGAGCTCATCGTGTAGTTACAAACTTCTCCCTTTCCAAATGTGATGATTAGATACACCACGAACAAACACACAAAAAAAAGTCTAACTCTGAAACAAAGTAGGGGTTGCAGGGATTACATTTTAAGAGAAACAGAGGAGATGGGTGAGATGGAGAAATAGTGGAGAGGAACACAAATGACGGAATATAATACCCAACCTAATTGGTGTCTTGATAGGAAAATGATTAAGTAATAAAGTAAAACAAAATAAACAAGTAGAAAACAGAATTTAAACCATAGAACGTAGCACAATTTTGGCAGCGCCAAGCACTCTTCTATAATTGTCTGATTATAATTCTTGAATAATAGTAATAGTCTATCTAAGCAGATGCCGATGACTACTGTTCTGGAAAGAAAACCGTAGGAAAAGAAACACAATACTGGTTAAGGACTGAAATGCCTTCTGTAGAATGGAAACTAGTTAACTTGAAATGTCCCTGCATCACAACCTAAAACCTCTTCACCTTTTTTTATTCTTTTGTGTTTTAGTCAGTTGACCAACATTTGTGTGGTGAACTATAACTCTTCTCCAGAGACGGAGGGAGTATAAGCGTACAAATTATAATGATTAAAGGCTACTCTACCCATTACATATAGGTTTAGAGTTAAATGCCTAGAACCCTAGTCAACAACAAGTTCAATTTTGTAGGCAAAGTGAGAGGAAGAAAAAACTGTATTGGTTTTATGAGATATAGTAGACCTAAAACACGAACCTTAATAAGAGAGAAGAGAAGAAAATGACATCCTAATAGGGTTTGTTATTTGAAGCAAATAAAGGTAAAATGAGTGGAAATATAAAGAATTGGAGTTCCACATACACTTTTTCCCCCTCAATCTAATCCTACCCTCCAGTCCCGCTCTGTCAAGCGCACTTGTACAAAGATCTGTTATAGACTTACCGGATTTTGCGACCGAGTACTTGTTGAAACCGCAACCTTTTTGGTGATATGATTTTATCTGTTATACTTATGCTAGGATATGATTTTCAAAACGTAAATTGTTACTTGGCATGATAGATAGGATTATGCATGTGTAAATAAAGCTGTTGGTTTCAGTAGAAATCTTCAAGATTTTGAAAAACTTGTGCTTTAGGCGTGATTTCAGTTAATTTTTTATTCTTTCTTATTTATAATTAGAGCTTACTGTTTAGACTTCATATATTTTAAAAGGTTATGCTGTATTTGCAGTTGCGACTATGGTTGGAACAATTGTGGCTTATGTGATGGTGCCTATGCGATCACTTGGTCAAGATAGTTGGAAGATAGCAGCTGCTCTCATGAGTAGTTATATTGGCGGAAGTAATTCCAAAAACACACTGTTACATCTCGCATCTGTTCGTGTTCTCTTTTGATAAGCATAATTAAATGAAGATGCCATTCATTCACATTGAATGCTGCTAATGCATGATAGTGTAGTTTCTATTTTCGAGCCTACACAACCGAACAGGTAACATGATGTGACTGGCGCTGGGTGTACTAATCCTGATACGTGATCTGTTGCAATTCCTTATTGATATACAAGTGACCAATTTTCTCTTATCACATTAATCCACTTATCCCAAGTCTTTTAGCAATCTTAGATTGTTCAATTGCACACAGAAGCATATTTTTCATAGTTCTGTCATCATAAGTTTTCAATAAACATGATACCTGGATTTAAAAACCACTTTTGTGTTGTTTATATTCTGCAGGATGTCCTTAAAGCTTTTCTAATTTCTGGACGAACCAATTAATTATATACTATTCACCATCATCAACTGAACATCTTTTACCTGTAATTCCTAATTGTGTGATCTATATAGAGCTTAACTTGCTTTATCCTTGATGTAGGGAAATTTTTCTTTCATAGATTATTATGTATCTTTCTGCACTATCCTAAGTCCATCCTAGCCTCTAGGAAATCAAATCATTAGCCTTCATATCTCTATCTTATGGTCAATCATTGTCCTTTATGGAATTTATTACCTGGGTTTGAGTGCCATAGTAAACTTACACATGCCTACAATTGCTTGTAGTTACAGACAAATAAAGCTTTATCTATATATTGTGGTTTGTACTTCGTACTATGCTGCCTGTTACCAGGCAAATTGGAGAACCTCATAATGTTATTTATCTGAAACAAATTGACACTTCTTCCGTGCTCCCATTCTCTTATTCTTGTACTCCTGTTTTATGTGATGCCTCCAATCGGCGTGAGCTGCATTTCTCTTCTCTCTTTATATGTATTACTGATGAAGGTTGTCTGTGATCTGTTCCAGCGGTCAATTTTGTTGCTGTTTCAGAGGCTCTTGGTCTGTCTTCATCAGTATTTGCTGCTGGAATAGCTGTGGACAATGTTATTTGTGCGATATATTTCGCAATTCTTTTTGCATTAGCATCCAAAATTCCTCCCGAGGCTTCTACATCATCCAATGGTGGGTGTGTCCTACCTTTGAATCTTGATCAAATACAAGAACCGTGTTCTGAAATCTTTTTTATAAGTTTTAGAACGTCTTAAACAGTCAATTTTGTGCCATTAGCTTTGGCAATATATATATATATATATATATATATATATATATATATATATATTAACTTTATTTCTAGAACTTATTATGTCTGGACCAGAGAACCTGTTTCTTAGTTTGTGTTACCTTGGTTAACATTATTTTTAACACATAATTCCCCACAATCTGCCGCATTGCTTGCTGTGTGGTAAAGTGTATAACTTTTATGTTTTATGTTTAATCAGCAAAATGAGGGTTCAGATGTTTCAATATATATACTTTCTATGGGGTTTAACTCTCATTTTGATCTTTCTGTTTCTTTAAATATTGCCATTTAAAAGTAGAACTTGATATACTCACAAGCCCATTCGAGATACATTCGGCTAAATTACCTCGGTGCACTAGACTAGAAAAGTATGAGGGTGATTCCAGCCAATTAACTTGATGAAAGCAGACATATCATGTACGGTATTATTAAAATAAGGCCATCTTCTGATTAAATGAGAATGTTTGCAGGTGATCTGGTAGATACAGACTCTAGACTGGAAAGCAAGCCAACAGTTCTACACTTTGCTACTTCTCTTGCAATATCCTTTGGTATTTGCAAAGTTGCCTCCTGTCTGACGAAAGTTCTCGGTATACAAGGAGGTAGTCTTCCAGTTATTACAGCAATCACAGTTGCTCTTGCGACTCTATTTCCGATGCAGCTTGGTTATCTTGCACCTTGTGGTGAGGTTATGGCTCTCATTCTGATACAGGTAGGTCAAATTTATAGTAGGACTGACTACTCAACATATGTTGCTATCAAACTTCTCTCTTTGCTTTTTGCATTTTTCTATGTCAATTTGCAAAAAGAGACAACTTTGCCTTTCACTTCTATGTAGATGTGCCTTTTCCATTTACCGGTATCTAACATCTTCAGCACACATCAGATTCCTTAACTGGTGCTGTTTCACTTTTCCTTCCCGATTAATAGCAGTTTAAACACCAGTTATAGGTAATTTTAGGTGCATTTTCTAATTTCTTTCAACAATTCACTATAGTTATGCAAATACAGATGTTTTTGTTATTACTTATTGTGAGTTTCGCCACAAGATTCCAATGGCCCAATGAAAGTAAAATTTTAGAATGCTCAATGTCCAGCACTCCATAAATCGGACTCCTATAGTCTAAGACATTTCTTGACCAATGACCATAGAGATTATATCATCATGTAAAATCACCTTATTTAGTGACCTCGTACAGTTAAGGATTACCTTATGTAAAATCACCTTATCATCATGAATTTAAGGATTACCCACAGTTACCAAATGTGGATGTTACCATGGGTGTTCTACGTGGTGCATAGTTCATCACTGACCTCGTACAGTATATTTCTCCACATGAGCCTTGCAAACGGCATTTTGCACAAAAATTGAAGGTTGTATGCTGGTACTATATAACTCCCATGTTACATTTAATTCAGTAGGATAAAGTAAAATTCTGGTATATGATCTATAGAGTCTAATGTAATATTGATCTTTGCATGAAGGTATTTTTCGCTGTGGTTGGTGCAAATGGAAGCTTATGGAATGTCATAAAGACGGCCCCCAGTGTATGCGCATTTGCTTTAATCCAGGTAGGAGTTCATCTGGGGTTGATCATTGGACTAGGAAAGTTGTTGCATCTTGATCGGAAGTTGTTATTGCTGGCATCAAATGCCAATGTTGGAGGCCCGACGACAGCTTGTGCGATGGCCACGGCCAAAGGATGGGGTTCTTTGATTGTTCCCAGTATACTTGTAGGCATATTTGGGGTAGCTATTGCAACTTTTCTTGGCATTGGGTTTGGCTTGATGGTTCTCAAACACTTGTAGTCCTTTTTCAAAATTTAGTTCTGGGGTTACGCCAGGAGTGTGTGTGTGTTTGTTATCATCTTTGTTTGATATTTTTTTTTATAATTATTCTTTTGATCAATCAGCAGCGGGATATTTGTTATTAACTTGAAAAAGAAAGATTCATCAAGCCCCCCATCCACATCTAAATCCTTAGAAAATTTTAAGTGGATAGTTACGTGAAGATTATGCTTTTTTTTTTTTTTTTTACTTTTCCTACAGAAAACTCAACTTTTATATATAAGATAACGGCTACAAAGCTAGCTTCTGTCTAGCAGAAGCTGCCTCCTAATCATATTAGGAGGTGTTACACACCACACTCTAGTATACATGTTAGTTCTAGCGAACTTAGCCAACTTGTCGGCTGGTTTATTACAATCTATTTGTATAGGAACCTACACAAGATGTAAAAGAAAAATCTCTAGTATGGGAAATGAGATTGAGATCTTCTCTCTTATAACTGGAATCTGGAAAAGAAGTGGGACACTCTATTTATATAGGAACCTTACACAAGATGTAAAGGAAAAATCTCTAGTACGGGAAATGAGATTGAGATCCTCTCTCTTATAACTGGAAACTGGAAAAGAAGTGGGAAATAGGTTCAACCACACCTTTATTATCAGCTTGTACAAGGATTTTATTAAACTGCAGTTGTTGCACCCATTGCAAACTCTCCGATACTGCTAAAGCCTTAGCTTGGTCAATGTAGTAGAGATAGCTTCGGCAGTTAAGAACTCTCCTGCATCATTACGAATCACAACACCCAGAAGCAGAATTATTATTAAAACACATAGATGCATCAACATTGATGAAAATCCAACCAACAGGAGGGGACCAATGCATATGCTGAGCAGGGATCCGTTGTGAACTCTAATTGAAATCCCAATTCAGGTGATATAAATTATCATATCTAAAATATGGATCTAGATTTGATCTTGAGATCGAGTCATAAGCTTAAGAATTTCTCATATACTCGGGATAAGCTTTTAAGCATGTCTATTTTATGCATCAGTTGTAGGATATGGATATTGAAAAAAAGAACTAGGAATACGCATTTTCTTGAGTTTAAAGAAAATGAAGAGCTTAGATGTATGCTTTTATTCCGGTTAAAAGCTAGAGATAAATGCTCTGATTTTAATCTTATAAACGAGTTGGGAGCACGAGATGTATGCTTTGCATAATAGTTTAGAGTGTAGGCTTACCTTTGCCATTTGTCACATGTTCTTTTTATCAGATCGGTTGTATCCCCATGCTTAGTCAGAAATATCCTTGAGATCGGGTTTTATCTGCTAGGGATACTATCCCTGCGTGATTTCCACAATCGCCTAAGTGTATGTCCTCCATTATGAGCTTCTCTGTTTTACAGTTACGCATCTCAGGAGTGAGCCCATGTATGTTCTTATGTATAGATCGTTGCCTATCAGTTGATACCTTGCAGCTCTGACCACAACTTTCGTTGCCTCTTGTGAGTCAGCAGGAAGTTTACTAGTCTTCAGCTAGTTGTAAATGTCTTTCATCCAGGACTCATCTGCTTCTTCTTGTGTTAAAATTTGAAGCCTGGATTTGCAGTTCAACTAGCTCAGTTTCGGCAAGGTCGATGGAAGGAACTTCTAGCACTCCCACATTTATGGAGTTCCTAGGAGAGACGGTGCGTCTACATGTGCGACCTTGTTCCTTTTTACAAGCCTTATGATTACTTTCTCGAAGCTTGAGAGGAGCTTGCTCACTAAGTCTCTGTACTGGACTATCTTGGTGTTCTTTGCTCTGAACTATCCTCCTACTTTCTTTGCTGTCAGCTGAGAGTCAGTATACAGAATGAACTCTATGAGCTGAAGGCTTTTAGCATCTAAAAGCCCATGTATTAGTGTTTCATATTCAGCTTCATTGTTAGTTGTGTTAAAGGCTAATATGTAGGAGAATTCAATGAAGATGGTTTCTGAGGTGATGATGACCGCTCCATCTTCTCCACCTCTTTCATTTGAAGCTCCGTCCACGTAGATTTTCCAAACCCCGAGTGTTTTAGGCGATGATTCGCCATTCACAGGTAACACTTCTGGTTCAGGTGTAGGTGGAGTTTCTAGATGTTCCTCACACAATCTGAGGTCGGAGTTAGGATCTTCAACTGGGAAGTCCGCCAGAAAATCTGCTACTACTTTCCCCTTTATTGCCTTCATGGACATGTAGGTCAACCCGAATTGATTCAGGTGAATTCTCCATTTGGGGAATCTTCATGTTTTTTTCTCTTTAGTCACCACATTCTCGACTGGGTACTCCATGACAACGTTTATCTTCAACTCCAGAAGTATTGATTTAACTTGATAGACACATAGTAAATAGAGAATATCACTTTCTCGAGCTGTATGTACCTGGTTTTGGGCCCGTGCGAGTTTCGCTGATGAGTAAATTGGTCTTTCTTTGTTCTCTTCGACTCTGACCAGCACTGCACTTATAACAGTTGGAGTGTTAGCTATGTAGAGGTATAACTCTTCACCTGGCACCGGGGAAGAAAGAATAGATACAGATGATAGGTAGGTTTCAATATGCTCAAAGATTGCCTGATACTCGGCATCCCATTCGAATCCTTGCTTTTTCCGTAGCAGGTTAAAGAAATGTTTGCACCTGTTAGACAGTCTTGAGATGAACCTGTTTAATGCGGCTAGCTTTTCAGTTAGCATTTGAATATCTTTCTTACATGTCGGAGGTGGCATATCAAGTATGGCTCGGATTTTTGTAGGATCGATATCAATTCCGTTTATGGTGACCATGTAGCCGAGAAACTTTCCACTATGGATACCAAAAGTACATGTGGACGGATTTACCTTTATTCTGTAATGCCTCAGGATAGATAACGTATTCAACTGGTCGGGGTGATGATCTGTTTCTTTCTTACTTTTCACGACCATATCGTCTATGTAGCATTCCATTATGTCTCCAATCAGGTATTTGAACATCTTGTTTACCATTTTTTGATAAGTACTATCATAGCTTATAGCCCGTCATAACTTCTACCATCATATCCATGTTCGAGAGAGAATAGTTGTCCTTAAGGTACGCCTTGTTAAGATTGGTAAAGTCAATTCATACTCTGACTTTTCCATTACTTTTCATGACAACGACTATATTTGATATCCAGGTAGGATATTGACACTCTTTGATTATGTTGACCTGTAGCATTTTTTCGACGTCTGCGTTGACAGCATTATACAACTTGTCTGCAATCTTTCGTTTTGTCTGCTTCACAGGTCTAACAGCCGGATCAATACACAATGAATAACAAGCAATGGATAGATGGATACCCGGCATTTCCATGCAAAGATGTCGATGTTCTGCTTTAGTAGCTCGATCATGCTCAGCTTTTCTGCAGGTGGGAGATCCATCCCTAGAAAGGTTATCTTTGGTTCTGTTGGAACTGCAACAATTAAATACTGAAAATTGATGTTAAAATTAAGTTTCTGAAAATGAAATAAATCACTCAAATATTTAACAGCACACTGAGGACAGAGTCACTTGATCATCAAACTGTCCTTAACACGATAGTTCACCGGTACGTCTCAAAATGAGTGATGCTTATACCCGGTGGTGAAGTCGTATTCAGGATAAAACTGCCTGTTGCAAGTACTATAAGCACTACAACACTTGCTCACTTACGAACTCAACAGCAAGGATTAGGAGGAGAAATAAACACCGACGCGCACAACAAACCGACAAGAGGTGAAAATAGCTAGGGATATTATCCTACTCTGGTACATCTTCAAATGAAGAAATCCCTTTCTTTTATAGGAAGTGAAAAAGAATTTGACATAAATTACTTTTGGTAACTTCCTTCGTAAACATAAAAGCATTTAAGGAATTAAAACATTTAATTTTAATAAGATAAGAATAATAGGAATTAAAATCTTGTTTTAGTTATTCCGTTAAGGAATTTAAAACTTCTTTAAATAATCCCTTAAGAAATTAAAAACTTGTTTTATCCGTTTAGGAATTAATACTTGTTTTAATTTTAATCTTGGTTAACTTATGCATGGCAAGTGTTTCGTGCCCACCTATATTTGCATTTCGTTCACTCATAGAAAATGAGTAAGCATCCTCACAACTTTAGGTCGTTAGATCAATTGCATTTCATTCACTTATAGAAAATGAGTAAGCATCCTTAGACCTTTAGGTCATTAGATCAATTCTAACCAAGACCAAAAACTATAACATATTTAAAAACTCATTTTCTCCAACAGGTTCATCATCTGTACCCACGTGGACTTCTTCTAGGAGTTCTACTACCTCTTCTTTGAACTCTTGACCTGGATTTTCAGGTATTACGTACTTTCTCTACAGGTTCTGTTGTCAGGAGCCTTTCTGAGTTGGATGTTAAGGAGTGTAGTTCAGCAAGTTTTCTTTCTAATTTCTCTCTATTTTCTATCCGCTTTAATTGTTATCTCGTTCAACCTTCATTCGGGTCCTCTTGTTGAGCTAGAGAAAGAAGAACTAGTTCTTTAGAAACAACTTGATTGCCCTTGATTACGTATTCCCCTGAACTGGTCACGAACTTCAATTTTTAATGGTATGGCTTGCATTGCGTGGATCCAGTCCCTCCCAAAGATTACATCGTAGGGTGACTTGGTGTTCAATATCAGAAAGGCGACATTTGTCTTGATAGGGTCGTCTTCCACTATCATGGTGCTCTCACCCATTGGGTAAGTCCTTGAACCATTGAAACCCATAATAGCTGAGTTGTTGGCTCTTAGTGTTCCTTCTTTAGTGAGCTGCATCTTTTCGGCTGCCTGAAGGTATATAGTGTCATAAGTCGACCCTTGATCTATGAGGATCTTTCTGCAATCCCATCCGTCAATGACTAGTTCAACTACGTACCAAGGCATCTGAGTGTGGATAGTTACACTGGTCAGATCCTTAACAGTAAATCTTATGTCACCATGTGGTAGCAATAGTCCTTCGAAGCTGGAGTGTAAGCAGGTGGCATTTACTTCACATAATTTTCTCTTCTTGTCAGTCAGATCGATGTTACCATCATTTCATCTCGTGGTGCAGAGTGGATCATGTTTACTAACCCTTTGACCTGTTTCGGTGGAGATCTGCTGTTCTGAGCTACTGGTTCTTGCATGATAAACTCATTCAGGTTCCTTTTCTTTACCATATCATCAATGAATCTCATCAAATTTCTACAATTATTTGTGTGGTAACCAGTTGTTTCATGGTAGGTACAGAACGATTTACTCGTGCCTTCATTCCTCATTTTTCTTGGAGCTGAGAAATATAGTTTGTTTTTCATGTACTTTAGTATGACCTCAGGAGTTGCATTCAACTTTGTAAAGTTTTTGCTTTCCTATTTCCATTTTGTTGTTGACTCGGCTATGTAATTCCTCTTATTGGAGGATTAGTCCAGATATTTCGGGGCGTAGGATATTTTATCACCTAAGTGTTAACCAGATGAATAGACCTTGTGGCTTGCTTCTTCAGCTGACATCTCTTGCACTAGTATACAAAGACCCTTTTGCCACGCCAAATTGGCGTGTCTATAGGGGTTTTGTCATGCCACTTCGGTTTGGACTAGGCGTGACTTCTGCTTGCGTGGTTTTAGGTAACATGGCGTGTTTTTAGGTAGCTTATAGCCACGCCTGCCATGCGTGTCTATTTTTGCATGAAATAGACACGCCAGAGCCATATAGGCGTTGCTATATAGGGTCCCAAAAACTTAAGTACTGGTACTCTATAGACACACGATTTATTGTTTTGGCGTGGCTATTTGGTTTACTATAGACACACAAATTTCTTTTGGCGTGGCTATTTGATTCACTATAGACACGCAAATTGCTTTTTGGCGTGGCTATTTGGTTCACTTTAGACACACAAATTGCTTGTTGGCGTGGCTATTTGGTTCACTTTAGACACGCAAATTGCTTGTAGCATGGCTATTTGATTCACTATAGACACGCAAATTGCGTTTTGGCGTGCCTATTTGGTTCACTTTAGACACACAAATTGCTTTCTGGCGTAGCCATTGGTTATCCGATAGACATGCCATATAGGTTTAACGTGGTTATATGTTATGTTTTATCCACGCCAATTTCACTTACTTTCATTCACGTGGCTGCATTAGGAACCGTTGAATACCATCCACATGTAACGTTGTGAACCGTTCATTGGATATCCTATAGACACGCCCCATAGAACGTGGCTATATGTGATATTTAGCCACGCCATTTCCAATTACCTTGGTCAACGTAGCCGTATTACGAATCGTTGGATCTCATTTAAGATGATGCAATATTGACCGGTTAAATTATATGCATCCTTCACCGTCCACATGTAATGTTGTGAGCCGTTGATTGGATATCCTATAGACACGCCTCATATAGCGTGGCTATATATGCTATTTAGCCACGCCAATTCACAATTACCTTGATCCACGTGGTCGTATTAGGAATCGTTGGATCTCATTTAAGATGATGCAATATTGAGCGTTCAATTATATGCATCCTTCACCGTCCACATGTAATGTTGTGAGCCGTTCACCGATTTCCTATAGACACGCACCAAAGAGCGTGGCTATATGTGATATTTAGCCACGCCAATTTACAATTACCTTGATCCAAGTGGACGTATTATGAATCGTTGGATCTCATTTTAGATGATGCAATATTGACCGTTAAATTATATGCATCATATGTCGTCCACATGTAACGTTGTGAGCCGTTCATTGAAGAACCTATAGACACGCCATATAGCGTGGTTATATGTGATATTTTGCCACGCCAATTTACAATTACCTTCATCCACGTGGTTGTATTAGGTACTATTGGATCTCGTTTAAGATGATGCAATATTGACCGTTCAGATGTAACGTTGACCGTCCACATGTAACGTTGGGAGTCGTTCATCGGAGAACCTATAGACACGCCATATAGCGTGGCTTTATATGATATTTATCCACGCCAATTTATATCTGCTTAATGTGTCTTTATGTTATGTTTAGCCACGCCAATTAATCTCGAAGCGTGTATATTACGCGTGTGACGCCTCTAAGCCGTTCAGATATGGCGCATCTAAACTATCCACCTGGCACTATCCAAATTCTCTTATATACTTTATAAATTGTGGTTAAATCTGAAATTCATATATGCCAAAAATTCATATTATTATTAATGACACAGTAAAAGATGTTGAGCTTTGGTCTAACAGTTTGCAAAAAAATAAATATTAAAGAGCATTTATCCAAAAATCATCAGTTTTTCTTCAACTTTTTTGATGGTGGTGTCTCTGCATGCAATGGATCAGGTTGTGACATTCTCGACGCGCCAAACCTTGTCTTCCTCTGTTGCCCATCTGAAAGTTGGTATGCCTTCTGCACAGTTGGTGCATATAACCTTCTTTGCGCCTTTTTAGTCTTCTGAGAAAGCTTTTCAGAGGCTGCATGCATGACTCCCCGAATGTGGATTGACTGCTAGGTGCTCCTCATTCAGTTTATCACTGTCCAATTTCTTCTCAAAATCTAAAACTGGTTCTGGTTGCTTATGAGGTTTTCCATGTTGTGGAGTTTCCTGCAGCAAGAGATTAAATGTATTATATATATATTCTAAATCCAAGGCGAATTCGTCTGTCATATGAATTATTCGTCTGTCATATGAATTCTCAACAAGAGACAGACAAAAGTCATTTTTCCAACAATGTGATAAAGCCAACTTCACTGAAGGCCGCGCCATTTTTCACAGCTGACGCCCATAATAAAATCCGTAACCAAATATCAATTTTCTAATTTACACTGGCATTCATGTTCCATTAGGTGTTAATATATTTCTATCTCGTACTTATTCTTTAATTAAACTGAATACACGATTGATTTACGTAAAACAATTTATATACTTGATTAACAAAGCAAAAGAGCTAAGAAATTACCCTTGTCATCAGAGATGGAACAATTATCTTTCGGCCATGCCAAAAAACCATCTTTAGCTTCCCCTAATAACTTAAACTCACAACTTGGTTCCGTTAACACGAATGATGGATCTATGACCTCCAGAATATTGGCATCATAACAGTGTTCAGGAAGCTCTTGTCGATGTATTTTCTGGTTAGGCACCTTAGGAAAAATACTGCCTCTAGCAACGACGTTTCCCCTAGATCTATTCCAAAAGTCGTATTTTTCTTTCTGCGGAGATACGACATATGAACATCATATGAAAAGAAGATGCTAGGATTAGCAATATAGATTTACGAAGAAAAATAATAATAAAAAAAAATACTCCATTAGATGTCTTAGCCATAGGTTCTTCCATAGATGTGCACGACTTCTCTAGAGATATTGAAGGATTTGGTTGGGAATTACTGGTAGAGTTCTGCATAAGATTAGGAGACTGCTTCTTAGACCATGAATGCGAAGACACTGATGAATTGAATAGGTAACAAATATACAAGGTTCTCCAAAATATACCCTAGCATCCGTGATTCATATAGTTGATATCATATTTCAGACATATGGTTTAAGATCATGTAACTGGTTTAAGACAACATACTTACTAATTTTAGTTTTAATCCCGAGTATCCTCCTCGTCCTGTCCGATGTGGGAACTTGGATTGTGATATTGCCTCTGTTCCCTTCTCCGAAGTTTTCTTGTAGAGGAAATAAAAATAATTTCATTAGTATGCTGGGATAGACAATAAGAACGAAACACAAATTAGAAAAAGCAATGTGTGTTCCATACCTTAAATATAGGCGATTCTAGTACATACTTAAGGTATTTGTCCCAGTCTTCTTGGTCCATTACCGTTTCGTACTTTATGGGGAAAGTTTTTAGTTTGTCCGGTCTTTCCAGGAAGGGTTTTACATGATTATTGTATAATTTCCTTCTGAAGTCCCGCAGCTGAACAACTAGACGCTTCATGACCGCTTGCTTATATTCATGGGGAACCTCATAATGAAACTGCAATAACAACTAATTTATGTACATCACAGACTCACAGTTCGACAACAAAAACGACGAATTGATAACCGCATATGCATACCAGAATTTCCTCCCACATATTTTGTTTTGTTGTTGCAGGGACTTCCTTCCAACATAAATGTTTTATGCCAACCATATCACGGGACAAATAGCCTAGGTAACTACTGAATTCAATTTTATGTCCACCATGAGAATCCACCTCATCATCCCATTGGTCCTCCTCTGGGGGCACGTTGTAATCATCTTCTGCCATGACAAAAGCTGTGTAGGTACGTGCATCTCAGTTAGGAATTTGAGCTTATTTTGGAAAATATTAGCTAAACCTAACAGGATAGGCTACATGTGTTACACCTCTTTTCTATTATATGAAAAGAAAACAAACATGAACTCATTGATGCATGTAACTTGAGGCTAAAACATCACTGCAACACACAAAATATCCTCATGAATATTGTGTTATCCACAAAGCGAAAGGTACCGGTTAAACGGTCTTATATAACTTTTTGTTACAAAAGCCAAGAGTACTAAAGAACCAAATAATGATTATCCATTTTTAGCTTGAAAATGATAGTCAAATTGGCCAACTAGCAACATGGTATCATTAAAAGTGGAAACTTAAAATACAAATGTTACAGGCTCGCCAAGTAACAGAGACTCAAATGATTAAATCTTGAGAAGCCTTATATATATATATGATTGACACAACATCGTCCATCAAAGTAGAGTTATATCTAAATCAAACCCAAACAATAACAAAAACCCGAGAAAACAATTAGCATCGTTAAGTTTTGTAAAACCTAACTAACTAGTAAAGCCTAACTAAGTAACATGAAAGAAATATCCTTACCTAAATCTTATAATAGTTCATGCATGTAACTTAAGCCTAAAACAGTATTGTTGTAACAAAATAAAATCACCTCTCATTGTCATTAACTTGTTCTTTGATACAGCCAAATAAAAACCCTAGTCATGCTTTAACTAGTAAACCTATAAGATCTAACATCTGATTCCATGAGATCGAACAAAAAATCTAACATCAGTTTAATATTCATTCGATAATGGGTTGTACAAATAATACCAACAACAAAGATCGAGTCTGAAAAGGTAGGTTCCTTGTAAAGATTAAAGATCATAAAAATAGAATAAAAAACCTAATCATGCTTTAACTAGTAAACATATAAGAAGTAATAGAATAAAAACCCTAATCATGCTTTAACTAGTAAACCTATAAGATCTAACATCTGATTCCATGAGATCGAATAAAAAATCTAACATCAATTTAATATTCGGTTGTAGAAATGATACCAACAACAAAGATCGAGTCTGAATAGGTAGGTTCCTTGTAAAGATTAGAGATAGTAGCAGAATTATGATTTCAAAGAGAGAATGAATCGAGTAACAAAAACTGAAAAAGTAGATCGAACTCATCTTTCTTTTTCTTTTTGGAGTTTAACAAAACCATCAGGCGGGAATTGATTTTCCTTTTGAAATCATCCCGCCCAGTAAAATTCATTTTCATCGCACGCCAAACAAAAGATTTTTGGTGTTTTTCTTTTTTTATTTCCAAATTTTTGATGTGTGACCAATATGGTTAGTTTCCTTTATTTTATGAGAGAATATATCGTAGACAGTTATGATAAAATTGTTTCCCAAAATTTTCGAAATTTAGTTTCCTATCTCTAACCAACTTGAGAAAAGGCCATAGAAAACTATTTATATACTTGATTAACAAAGCAAAAGAGCTAAGAAACTAACCTTGTCATCAGAGATGGAACATTTATCTTTAGGCCATGCCACAAAACCATCTTTAGCTTCCCCTAATAACTTAAACTCACCACTTGGTTCGGTTAACACGAACGATGGAACTATAACCTCCTGAATATTGACAGCATAACAGTTACTAGGAAGATCTTGTCCATGTATTTTCTGGTTAGGCACCATAGGTAAAATACTGCCTCTAGCAACGACGTTTCCCCTAGATCCATTCCAAAAGTCATATTTTGCTTTCTGCGGAGATACGGCATATGAACATCATATAAAAAGAAGATGCTAGAATTAGCAATATAGATTTACGAAGAAAAAAAAATCAAAAAAAACATACTCCATTAGATGTCTTATCCAGATGTTCTGCCGTAGATGTGCACGACTTCTCTAGAGATATTGAAGGATTTGGTTGGGAATTACTGGTAGAGTTCTGCATAAGATTAGGAAACTGCTTCTTAGATCCATCAGAAGGGTTTCTACGTGAAGGAGACTTCCGCAGAGAAGTAGTTGGTTGTGAATTACTGGTAGGGTTCTGCATAAGATTAAAAGAGTTATTAGTTACTTTTGAAAGTTACACATGTTTCTATTTTTCTGGGTTCTCTAATTTACACTTGGATCGGTGATTCATATAATTGATAGACTAGTTTATGTATATTCGAATTACAAATCAAACAAGCCAAGCAACTAACCTTCTTAGCAGGCTCGGTGAACTGAATACCATACTTTGACCAAGGAATCGCTTTTCCAAAAGTTTGCCCTAATGTTTCCATACCAGCAAATCGTACGAGTAAACAGAAATTTGGTTTTATTATTTCATCAATCAGGATTTTTTAGCAATCAGCCTCCAACCCATCTTTTCCATGTATTTTTTGTTTTCCTGTTAACAGAAAAGATCTACCTCTAGAAAGGACGTTTGCCTTAGACAACTTGTCAAAAAGGTTGCACCTTCTACCCTGCGGAAATATATGGCATATGAACATCTTCAAGCGAAAACTTCAAAACAAATTGAGATTTAAAATGCATGTAAAAATAAAACAGATACCCGAGAAACTGCTTTAGTTGTCGTGATCTCATATTGGCTCCGACTAGGTGGATCTTTTGATGTCACATCCAGAGTATGTTTCCCCGAATTTTGTTGACTTACCTGCAGCAGTAGAGTAATATTCCATATTCGGGTGACAAATATGCCAAATTCCACCGTGAATGCGAAGACACGGATGAATAGGTAACAAATATACAAGGTTCTCCAAAATACACCCTAGCATCCGTGATTCATATAGTAGTTGATAGCATATTTCAGACTCATATGGTCTTAAGATCATGTAACTGGTTTAAAACACATACCTTCGGAACTTTTTCAGATATTGCGATACGAGATTGGATTCTGTTGAGTAGATCCGGTGATTTCACAACCTCAGAATGTTTTGGTTGACTTACCTGCATCAGAAAATTGAAATGAAAATTGTACCTTGTTTTTGCAGTGAAACCATTTAAGAAAAATGCACAACTGACTCACAATCAAATAGCTAACCACATATCTCATTCTATAAGGTTCTCCAAAATGTACACTAACGTCCGTGATTCATATATCTAATAACATATTCGTCTCTTATATCAAACAAGATATATATATAAAACTGGTTTGTGTAAAAACATATCTAATGAGTTAATAAAGCAAACAAGCATAGCAACCAACCTTTTGATCCAAGATGGTTTGATTTGATGGCCAACAAATTTCAGCATCACCAACATCTTTTAAAGTTTTTATCCCAGAAGATGTGCCAAAGGGTAATTTGATGGTTTCATTTAGTACTGCACTAACCATGACGCTATAGCATGTAACCTCACCCGTCATTCCTGACTTCATTTTATAAGATACCTTCTTTGAAGAGTAAGCTCTACCAATGGCAACAATGTTGTCCTTTTCTCCAAACCAAAGTTTGCATCCTGTGCCCTGCAGAAACACAAGGCGCATGCGAGATAGTAAATGGAAGATTCAAAATTTAAACGCGTTGGAAAACCATACATCAATAGTAACTTTTTCAGATGGCACATTCTGAGATTCCCCAGTGGATGAAGGAGACGAAGACTTCTTTTTTGATACTAAAGACGGCTGGGATTCAGTAGAAACGGTCGGCGTTTTAGTACAAGGAGAGACCCGCTTCGCGGACCCTTTGGTGCTTTCAGATGACTTCTGCGGACCGGATTTCCCATGTTTTTTTTGAAGTTGCTTAACTGATTCTGGACCTATGTTATTCTTAGATCGATTGGAGGCGTTGATAGGTCCTGCATCCTGTGACTATAGTTGAACACATTTTTTGAAAAATCAGATACTGTCTGCCAATTTTTTCAAAAAATTACACAATCTAATCAAAACTCGGTTGACTTACCTCTCCTCCAGACTTGCTGATACTGTTGCCCACAATTTTCGCAATGTCGACTCCTTGAGATAACAAGTTATCTGTCAATCTCTGATACGCATTTTTAGTAGACTCTAATTCTTTCTCCTTAACTTTCAAATTTTCACGCAGTTCATCGTTCTCTTTCGAGTGTCTTGGTTTTCTTCCATTTGGAAAGTAAAGGGTTGCCGTCACTCCAAAGCCAACCCCCTTGACACGTCCACCCTTATCCGGGCCGATCGCAACTGTTAGGGCATCCTCGTTATGACCAACCGTTAGAGTTCCCTCTCGAATCATCTTCCGCTTCTCTTCCTGTTCACTTACTGTGCACTTACTTTGGTTAAAAACATGAAGACTGTAAAGTTTCTGTTTTCTCACAACTTCAGATGTCTTCTTCCTGACAAACTCGTCTGGAACAATTCCGTCTTTGTTTTCGCGTGCTCTTGCCCACATGAAGCACCGGTCTTCAAGATCTTCTTCGGCAAAATTTCCGCTTTGGACCTAATAGTTACCAGAAACAAATAAGGATTTACATCCGCACAGATATTAACCGTGTAAAACAGAAAACCTATTCCAAAGCGTCTAATGTGACAAAATTACAGATTGGTGTAAGAGGACACATCCCTATACCGTTTTAAGTTTCTGCATATATGAGACACGCAACACGACATACAAAACAGAAGTATCTGATATGGACGGTTTCACTGTGCAATGTATAATAAATAAGGCAACAGACTTGCTAATTTTAGTTTTAATCCCGAGTATCCTCCTCGTCCCGTCCGATGTGGGAACTTGGATTGCGATATTTCCTTTTTTCTTCTCTCTGAATTTTTCTTGCAGAGGAAATAAAAATAATTTCATTAGTATGCTGGGATAGACAATAAGAACGAAACACAAAATCAGAAAAAGCAATGTGTATTCCATACCTTAAATATAAACGATTTTAGTACATGATTAAGGTAATTGTCACAGTTCTCTTGGTCCATTACTGTTTCGTACTTTTTGGGGAAAGTTCTTAGTTTGTGCGGCATTTTCAGGAAGGGTTTTACATGATTGTTGTACAATTTCCTTCTGAAGTCCCGCAGCTGAACAGGTAGACGCTTCATGACCACTCGCTTCAGCTCATGGGGCACCTCATAATGAAGCTGCAATAACATCTAATGTATGTTAATCACAGACTCACAGTTAGACAACAAAAACGACGAATTGGTAACCACATATGCATACCAGAATTTTCTCCCACATATTTTCTTTTGTTGTTGAAGGGACATCCTTCCAACATAAATGTTTTATGCCAACCATATCTTTGACCAAATAGCCTAGGTAACTACTGAATTCAATTTTATGGTTACCAATAGGCCGTAACATTTTGTCAAATTCAATATCCCTTCTTTTGGCATCTTTTATCGAGAAGTCTCTATGCAGCTTCAGCATTCTTGTCATTCCCCTCTCTTTTATGATCACTTCTGTAGAGTCTTCTTGTTGTGGTTGCTTTTCTGCTTCTGGAGCATTTTCCAATTCTTTTTCTTCTAACACCTCCAAATCATCATTTTCAGAATCTTCTGACTCTGGAAATAACCGAGGCAACATATGAAACCATGTGATGTTTAAGTAGAAACAAGTAAGTACAAGGTTTCACACATTACCTGTTAAGTCTTCAAATCTAGCAGTGTGGAGCATATCTCCACCATCATCGTCATCTGATTGTACAATGTCATCATGACTCTCACCTAAATCCACCGTTTCTTCATCAGAATCCCCCTCAACATCTGATTCCCTCCATTGGTCGTAATCATCATCTTCTGCCATGACAAAAGTTGTGTAGGTACGTGCATCTCAGTTAGGAATTTGAGCTTATTTTGGAAAGTATTAGCTAAAACCTAACAGGATAGGCAACATGTGTTACACCTATTTTCTATTATATGAAAAGAAAACAACATGAACTCAGTGATGCATGTAACTTGAGGCTAAAACATCACTGCAACACACAAAATCTCCTCATGATTATTGTGTTATCCACAAAGCGAAAGGTACCGGTTAAACGGTCTTATATAACTTTTTGTTACAAAATCCAAGAGCACTAAAGCACCAGATAATGATTATCCATTTTTAGCTTGGAGATATAGTCAAATTGGCCAACCAGCAACATGGTATTATTAAAAGTGGCAACTTAAAACACAGACGTTACAGGCTCGCCAAGTAACAGAGACTCAAATGATTAAATCTTGAGACGCCTTGTATATAAATATGATTGACACAACATCGTCGATCAAAGTAGAGTTATTAACTCTCAATCAAAATCCAACCCAAACAATAACAAAAACCCTAGAAAAAAATTAACATCGTTAAGTTTTTTTTTTTTTTTGTAAAACCTAACTAACTAGTAAAGCCTAACTAAGTAACATGAAAGAAAGATCCTTACCTAAATTTTATAATAGTTCATGCATGTAACTTAAGCCTAAAATATTATTGTTGTAACAAAATGAAATCACATCTCATCGTACAACCCGTGATTGTCATTAACTTGTTCTTTGATACAGCCGAATGAAAACCCTAATCATGATTTAACAAGTAAACCTATAAGATCTAACATCTGATTCCATGAGATCAAACAAAAAATCTAACATAAATTTAATATTCATTCGATAATGGGTTGTAGAAATATTACCAGCAACAAAGATCGAGTTTAAAGAGGTAGATTCCTTGTAAAGATTAGAGATAGTAATAGAATAAAAACCCTACTCATGCTTTAACTAGTAAACCTATAAGAAGTGATAAAATAAAAACCCTAATTATGCTTTAACTAGTAAACCTATAAGATCTAACATCTGATTCCATGAGATCGAACAAAAAATCTAACATCAATTTAATATTCATTCGATAATGGGTTGTAGAAATAATACCAACAACAAAGATCGAGTCTGAAGAGGTAGGTTTCTTGTAAAGATTAGAGACGATAGTAGTAGAATTATGATTTCATAGAGATAATGAATCGAGTAATAAAAACTGAAAAAGTAGATCGAACTCATCTTTCTTTTTCTTTTTGGAATTTAACCAAACCATCAGGCGGGAATTGATTTTCCTTTTGAAATCATCCCGCCCAGTAAAATCCATTTTCATCACCCGCCAAACAAAAGATTTTTGGTGTTTTTCTTTTTTTATTTCCAAATTTTGATGTGTAACCAATATGGTTAGTTTCCTTATTTTATGAGAAAATATATCGTAGACAGTTATGATAAAATTGTTTCCCAAAATTTTCGAAATTTTATTTCCTATCTCCAACCAACTCGAGAAGAGGCTATAGAAAAAAAATACTTTCCTATTTCGAATAATATTTACCTTTAATTTTAAGTTGGGTTGTCTCCTGTATTATTCTTGGTTTAGGGAGGAAACGTATGAATTATTAGTGGCACCTATGTAGGAAACGTATTATTCTAATCATACAGTAAGCTAATAAAGATAAATAAACTAAACCCATCCATTTGCATGTTCATCATTTCCAGAAAACATAAAGTTCAATGTGAATCATTCATCACATAAATGTCAACCTATCTATCAGCGTAAAAAGCCTCCACCTAGTGCAGTACTTAAAAAATAAATAAAACCACCACTGGAAAAAAAATGGTCATCAAAAACCTTGTTTAAAAAGCAAAGAACTTGTTAGATGAGTATGGTTCTTTGTCAGATTAGTCTGGTTTCTCATTCTCATCCAATTCCACGCAAAGATCATTATCATTAACATCGTCGTATAGCAGTACTTTACTTTCAATAGCACTTTACTTGTTCAAACTCGTATTTTTGTTAAAAGTATTGGCAAGGAGATAATAAAATCAGCCCTAAAGTGATAAATTAATTCTTATTGTTTACAGGGGGGGGGGGACTGTATTTTTCTACATTTCCTCCGTTCTTTCAGCTAATTATATTTATTTTTCCAAAAGAATGCACACCTCATAAATAAATAAATTTGCAAGAGTATATTTCATTCTGTAAACTCTATGAACTTGTAAATAATTATCTGATTTATTTCATGATTCCAATACCTAAATAATAAAAGAATTCATAAACATCACCTTCTTCTAAATGACAAAATTAGCAAATGAAACAAGAAACGAAAACAACTTTCAAAGCGTCCACAAAATGAAATCGATAAATCAAACCATATCATCAAAAAAAAAACATATCAAATGAACCATCCCCCATCTTCAAACAATTCTTCTTGCAATGCTGAGGTGAACCTGATCGCTCCAACCAGCAGGCTTGGGCGCCTTGTCATCCTCAGATTTGTCATTTTCTGCTTCATCAGGCTCCACATGCTTGTTAAGATCATGCTTGTTAACTTTTGGATTATCTGCCATATCCGGAACATCGGGACGATCTTCATCAATAATTTCAATAATAGAAGCAGGAGCATCATCATTTACAGTAGGAACATCAGCATCCTCAACGCTACTGATTACAACGTCCAGAGGAACACCAGGAATAACATCAGCATAAATAGGAACATCATCATTGTCAACACTACTGAACAAACAAACATACAACAGTCGAGAGGAACACCAGGAACAGTAGTTATTCCGTCCACAGTAATGATAATCCTCAATTTACGAGGACCAGCCATCAGTCGAGGACATTTTTGGATCCTCTCTTCAGTTTCATCTCTACAGTCCCTCTTAGCAGAACTCATTTTTTCCTCTTAATACTCTATGTTAATTTTTTCTATGCTTGGTGTAATTTATATATATTTCTAAGGAAAACCCTAATTTCTTAGGTTTTCCATCATTATCTTAAATCACCTATTCTTTGGTATTTACATCGAATATTCTATCAATATAAGGAGATATGGAATGAATATTTTCATGTTTATCTAATTTCCTTTTTAATCTAATACATAACGAACATAACAAACTAAAATAAATTATGATCTCATGAGATATATGGAATGAATATTTTCATATTTATCTAATTTCCTTTTTTTTAATTACCTAGGTCGGTTGGGGTGGCCCGGCCGGCTGGACCATAGGTGTAACGCAAAAAAAGGAAAAAACCAAATGTTGGCTAGTTAAACAATGACCCAACATTTAGCGGCAACACTTTCATGTTGATGCACGAAATTGAACATTTCAACATAGAAAAAAATCCAAACACCAAAACAAAAACAAAAAATACAAGGAAAAAAAAACAACATAAATAACCCAAGGAATAAATTGTACATTTCAGCATAGAAAAAATCCAAATACCAAAAAAAAAAACACAACTGCAAGAAAAAAAGCTACATAGATAAGCCTAGGAATGTGTTAGTGGCATGGACATCATGAGTACACGTTTCCGATTGTCCACCAAAATTCTTCAACGAGACAGCGCTCCTCATGTGAGGAATAATTGCAACCCTTGTTTCCCACGGTAGTGCCCCCCAAATTTCCGTCCAAGTTCTGGTGAGTGTATTGTAACGCAAAATAACACCTATTCTGCCAAAATAAGAGTTCCTTGTTATTTATAAAGGCTATCGGGTTATGAGTCGGCCATTCATCCTCTTTAAAGAAAATGCTTATCTCATAATTCCAATTCCATTCCCCGCCAGGTGCCCATGTATGAATATTTTCTTTGGAAATGGGAGCCCAAAAATCTATCCGGGGCCGATCAATTCCCTCATGGATGTAGTAAAATAAAATGCGAACTCCGAACATGACCATCCCAAGTGATGGGTAAGTATTTATCCAAAATTCACTCCCAGGAATATGATGCGGGGGTGGAAAATGTTGATGGAACGTCTCGGTGTCCAAATTGAAAGATATTATGCCAATATCTTGCTGACAACAATCTATCCAAAAAATACAACCGTGTGCGTACACACCTGAACTCCGAAAAGTATAAGGAATCTCCCATGCTATGTTCCTCCATCCCCTCTTGTCTCCTAAAGTGTGTATTTGGACTTTACCATCCATGTGAATTCGAACTACCTTGTACTCATTGGTACGTTGACAGTATCCGAAACCCCCAATTACGTTGTATCGTGGATACCACGAAAGTACTTGATCCGTTGCAATTGGGATGCATAGTTGTGGCAGATGGAGGTGGTCACCAGTTTCTGGATTCATAATATATAGGATCTTGTATGCCGTGGTGTGAAACATAAAAACAAACCAGACCATTACAAGATCCAACTATTGGGTGCAACATAGTCCAATCATCATGGGTTCCATCATTCGGGGCATCATGATTGTTGGTTGTTACGATCGGGTTGAAATCTTCCTCTCTATAAAAGAGTTGGATAACTTTATGTTTCCCCATTCTTGGTGTGACACCAAAAAGGAATCCAATTCTTTTGTCCCCAAGGATAGTATTCCATTATTTGCATACACATTTGCTTGCTAAAACGATTTATGTAGTTTGGAGGCGATGAAGTATCTCGGTAGTTAATTCCGGCAACATATCCATCACTATTATACTGATGAAATATTATCAAAAAAACAAAAAATACAAGCTTTTAGGATTTTCTTATTGTGAATGCTACAAGCAAATACGAGTATAAAGCTTATATATATATAGACATCCAATATACCTGTTGGCGAATGGTCGCGTCAGTCTAGGACGTTTTTGGATCCTCTCGTCAATTTCATATCAACAATCCCTCTTAGTTTTTTAGGTTTTCCATCATTATCTTAAATCACGATTCTTTGGTATTTACACCAAATATTTCAATTTCCATATTACTAAAAAAAATGAGACATTGTAGCAGTATAATGAGATATGGAATGAATATTTGCATGTTTATCTAATTTCCTTTTTAATCTAATATATACATTCCGAACATAACAAACTAAAATAAATCATGATCTCTTAGGAAATACCCAAATAACTTTTGTTCTTTTCGACTAATTACCTAGGTGGGTTGGGGTGGCCCGGACGGCTGGACCATGGGTGTAATGCAAAAAAAGGAAAAAAAAAACAAAGGTTGTCTAGTTAAACAATGACCCAAACTAAATTGTACATTTCAACATAGAAAATAATCCAAACACCAAAAAAAAAAAAAAAAAAAACACAAACAAGAGAAAAAAACTACATACCCAAGGAATAAATTGTACATAGGAAAAAAATCCAAATACAAATACAAAAAAAAAACAAAAAACAACACAACTACAAGAGAAAAAAAAGCTACATAGATAACCCAAGGAATGTGTCAGTGGCATGGACATCATGAGTACATGTTTCCGATTGTCCACCAAAATTCTTCAACGAGACAGCGCTCTTCATATGAGGAATAATTGCAACCTTGCTTGTTTCCCACAGTTGTGTCCCCCAAATTTCCGTCCAAGTTCTGGTGAGTACATTGTAATGCAATAAACGCCCATTCTGCCACACTAGGAGGTCCTTGTTTTTTCCAAAAGCTATCGGTTAATAGGCCGACCACCCTTTATCCTCATCCTTTTCCAAGAAAATGCTTATCTTATGATTCCAATTCCATTCCCCGCCAGGTGCCCATGTATGAATATTTTTTTTGGAAATGGGTGCCCAGAAATCTATCCGGGGATGATTAATCCCGTCATCACAGCAGGCCTCATGGATGTAGTAAAATAAAAGGCGAACTCCGAACATAACCATCCCAACTGATGGGAATTCACTCATAGGAATATGATGCGGGGGTCGCGAATGTTGATGAAATGTATCAGTGTCCAAATTGAAAGAAACTATGCCACTATCCCACTGACAACAATCCTTCCAAAAAATACAACCATGTGCGTACACACCTGAACTCCGAAAAATATAAGGAATCTCCCATGCTATGTTCCTCCATCCTTTCTTGTCTCCTAGAGTGTGTATTTGAACTTTACCATCCATGTGAATTCGAACTACCTTGTACTCATCGGTACGTTGACAGTATCTGAAACCTCCAATTACAGGATACCAAGAAAGTACTTGATCTCGTGCAATAATTGGGATGCATAGTTGTGGCAGATGTAGGTGCTCACCAGTTTCTGGATTCATAACATATACAGGATCTTGTATGCCGTGGTGTGAAACATAAAAACAGACCAGGCCATTGCAAGATCCAACTATTGGGTGCAACTTAGTCAAAGATTCATGGGTTCCATCATTCGGGGAGTCGTGATTGTTGGATGTTACGATCGGGCTGAAATTTTCCTCTCTATAAAAGAGTTGAGTAACTTCTTTCCCTATTCTTGGTGTGACACCAAAAAGGAGTCCAATTCTTTTGTCCCCGAGGATAGTATTCCACTCTCTGGAAACACATTTGCTTGCTAAAATGCTTTCTGCAGTTTGGAGGTGTTGTAGTATCTCGATAGTTAATTCCGGCAACATATCCATCACTATTATACTGATGAAAGATTATCAAAAAAAAAAATTAAAGCATTTAAGATTTTCTTAATATTGTAGAATGCTACAAGCAGATACGAGTAATGCTTATATAGACATCCAATACACCTGTTGGCGAATGGTTGCGTCCTTGATGAGCAGGCATTATTTGAAAGGTCGCGTCTTTAATGAGCAGACAAGTAACGCATATTTTCATGTTTTATCTTTGAAAGGTCGCGTCCTTAATGAGCAGGCAAGTAAAGCATATTTGCCCGTTTTATCTTATAAGCGGTTATAGCTTAAACCTATAACTGAATTTTTGTTTAAAAGGAAACAAAATCTAAAGGATAACCATTACGTCATGAAGTAGGTATGAAAAGACACCAATTCACTAATGCTGACCTCCTGGAATTAGAATACTCGTCACGACAACATCTTAATATTTACAACGACATTGGTTGATAATATAAAACAAGAACTATCCATAAAATACAAAACGTGAATTTATCACTACAAATATGGGCTAATGGTACCATAATTTATGTATCTCTCTTTTTGCCCATTTATGTTTTGGTTTTGTGTTTTGGTGTCAAACACCAGTTTCAAATCAATAATTCGTCTACAAAAAGAATCCCGATTAGTCACAAAATCTTTTTCGTTCGTGTGCATTTTCAAGAATATCATCATTGATTTGTATATCAATCACTTATACCATTTGCATCTCAAATTCTCACTTCTTTTTACATTTTTCTTTTCCCCTCTCGGATTTTATTATAATTGTTGAAGAATAAACCAAGATACTATGAAGAATAAACCAATATGGTTGAGTCAACTGATAAAGTTGACATGAAGAATAAACCAATATGGTTGAGTCAACTGGTACAGTTGACATGAAGTGAATGGATCAACAACTCTTGTTGACATGGTACGGTTTATAGAAGTTTATTTGGGTTGCAAGTATTACTGGTTTTAAGAGTTTATTTACGTGAGAATTGTCTAGAAGTTTCTTTGTTAGAGTTTGATTATGTTTGGAAAGTTATTTTTCTTGAGAGTCAAGTTTGTTACTCATATAAATAGGATGTTGAGCCATGAGTCGAAATACATCAATCCATGAGTCGAAATACATCAATCAAGAGAAGTTTGTTTGAGTTTTAGTTCTATGTTCCTTTCATCAAGTCTTTGATATCAGATTTTCTACAATAATGAACACATAAAAGTCTCCCTATAGATTCGCAAAATTTATAACCATAAATACAACTGGAATACAGAAATGCCTCCCTATATACCAAATTGACCACCATAAAAGAAAATCCCCCTCTAAATTAGTCGAGAATATGTTTAAAAGCATTAACTCCATTAAATAAAATACCAACCATTATTACCCAAAATAAGACCAACTCTGATTCTTCAGATTTGAAAAATAACTTTTAGTCAAACAAGATACGAAAAAAAAAAATCAAAGATGAGAAATAGTACTTTTAAAAATATATAGTATATATATATTGAACACCAAACTACATTACTCTAATCAAAACAAAAACAAAAACACTACACTCGGAATATGTTTGTGGCATGGTCATCGTCAGTACATGTTTCCGATTGTCCTCCAAAATTCCTCAACGAGACGGCGCTCCTCATGTGAGGAATAACTCTAACCTTTGCCCACCTTATCTCCGCAATTTCTATCAAAGTTCTGGTGAGTTCATTATAACTTGCTAAACAGCGGTTGTTTTGCAATAGGACGTCGTTGTTCTTTCCCAAGGCTATAAGCTTATAAGGCGGCCACCATAGATTCGAAGGCTCTTCCAAGACAATGCTCCTCTTAATTTCCCAATTCCATTCTACACCGGGTGCCCGTGCATGAATATCATTATCCGAAATGGGTGCCCAAAAATCAATCCGGAGATCATAAATATCGTGAATGTTGTAAAATAAAAGGCGAACTCCAAACAAGACCATTCCAAGTTTTGGAGTACTGAAACCACCATTCTCATAAATATGATGCGGGGGTGGCGAATGTGACTGGAATGTCTCATTGTCCAAATTGAAAGATACTATCTGAATATTGTCATAAAAATAATGATTTATCCAAAAAATACAACCATGTGCGTACACACATGAATCCCAAAAAGTAAAAGGAAAATATCCGATGTTCCTCCATCCCCTGTTGTCGCCTAGAGTGTGTACGTCCACTTTACCGTCCACTTGAATTCGAACTACTTTGTATTCACCGGTATGTTGACAATAGCCGAACCCCCCTACGACGAATCGTGGATCCCAACTAATTTGTGGCGTTGGTGTTGGATCACATATTTGTGGCAGATGGAGGTGCTCACCCGTTGTTGGATTCATGTAGAAGTATTTAGGATTTCGTTTTTGTTGAATGCTTATATAGACATCCAATGGATGCAATATGTGTCCCCACACAACACACCTGTTGGAATTTTCACGTCTTTTGGTGTTTCAAAATCTATTCAGTTAATGTGAAGCGTAATACGAAGGGGTGCGAACCGTTACACCGTTTGGCCAATGGTCGCATCCTTAATCAGCATGCCTTATTTAAAAATCCATGATCCAAACAAGAAACGAATATTTTCACGTGTTTGTGTGAGATTTATTCCAGTTTATCAACATTCTATTTATGTATCCATTGCAAATTTAAAAATTAGGGTTATGATCATAGTATATTAATCTTTTGAAGAAAAAAAATGATCCCAATATATATTGCTATTGCCAATCATATATAGCTGTAATTTATGGTGTTGACCAATATACGAAAGCCAAAAGAGAATTTGGGCATGGTTATAGCGCTTGGCTGGACGGAATTGTTGCGCATGGCTTTGAGTAGGTTTGAATTACCGAGGGAATTACACCAAAAATAGAAATTTGTTCAGAGAAGATTAGGCATGGCGAATCATGGAGAGAGATACTTCAGATACCTACAGATTTGGCAAGAGTTTAGCCAAGGCATGCACATTAGCGAAGAGTACATGATTATGATCTACTGTAAGATAAAGCATATATGTACTCAATCAACATGGTTGTGTTTACGCAATTTTTTCGTGCTATTTTTCCGTATTTAGATAAATCATACTATATACTAAATTCAATGTGGTGTTGTACGCATATATGAGAATATATTTATCAATATGGAAACTGTTATATTTTGTTTATTTGAGAGTGATATGCGGAATACAACTAAATTAGGTAATTGGAGATAATGCTCCTAACCTAAAAATATTAGGGTTTTTCTAATACATATATATATATATATATATATATTCTATTAATTAAAGAGGTCGTACAAACCACACTAGCATAAAAGATAGATTGATATATTAGACGAAGAAAATGAGTTCCAATAAGAACAATACCGAGAGCATTAAAACAACTCCAAGGGTAGTAATGGTTGTACCTAGAAAGCTAAGGATCACCATAACTATTGATGGCGTGTGTAAGGTTCCTGGCATGCCCCTGTTAGCTGAAGTTCAAGCTCACGTTGACAATCTTACATCAAAACATGACCCAAAAACCTAGTCTGTAATTCCCTCAAACTTCTGATGGATTAACTATTCATACCAGGAAAAACTAGACTGTTACCCCCCCCCCCTGCAAACACACACCTTAATTACAAACAAACTAAAACTGTTACCCCCTGCAAAATACCTTAAAACCATTAAACCTTAAAAATTTTAACACCTTAACACCTTAAAACCGTTAGCAGTTACCATCTGCATAACAGTATCAAAAAAAGCCCACATGTTCCAAAAAAAGAAAAATATCCGAATAGCAACATAACCACAAGAAAACATCTGTCAGCAGATTCAACAATATGAGGAAAATCAGCAATGAGCAAAATGATCAGCAAACACCTACAAGATTTCTTTGAATTTTCACGAAGAAGCTCTTAGTCCGATTTCACAAAATCGAAGCTTTCCCATCGAAATCTTGTTGATGTTCCAGGGATGATTATTCAGAATCATCATCGTTGTTCTCATTGCTCTGCTGACTGCTATCGTCGTCGTTGTCGATGCCCATCTCATGATCGCTGTAATCATTGCTATACTGACTGCCTATTCAGTTGCACTTCCATAACCTTCATCACCTGCATCTTCACTTCCTTCATCATTTTCATTCTCTTCCTCCAAATCTCCAACCTCAACTGGTTCACCGTTCTCATCAACACCATAAATTGTTTCTCCATCAGAATCAACATTCAATCTCTCATTCATGGTTCTTGCAAAAAGCCTAGGGATTGCTTTTTCTGCTAAGAACTTTTCATACCATGCATCCTCAATCTTCTTTTCTCTCTTCCTCCTTTGTTTCTCTGTCTCATTATTTCTCTCATGATCATCATTTCTCTCAAATTCATTATCTTTCTCTTCAGAATCACTTGAGGTTGCACTGTGGGTCTTTCTCCAAACAAATCTGCTCCTTCTCCCCTCATCTCTCTCATCTCTTTCTCTGGCTTTCCTCACATCTCTTGCAATTCTCTTCCTCTTCCATTGTTCATACAGTGGAGCATTTTCCTGACGAACTCTTTCGAACTCAATCAGACGATTTCTCTCGTCAATCTCTTGCTGCACAAAATCCATCAAATTCTCCAACTCTCTAGTAGAGAGAGTCTTGGAAACTTTCTTGGCGAACTTAAAAGGTGCAGAAGGCTTATTATCTCCTTTAGAATTGTTTTCTACTAGATCACCCATTATCTCTAATGTATGTTTTCTTTTCTTAATTTCCTTGCCTAATTTAGGATGATTTTGTGTGTTTTGGAAATTCTCTGTTTAATTTCCTTTTGTAGAGAAGATGACATTGATAGTCATTTAAGGCATTCGGTGGAACGTCTAGTCCCTTAGCAATTCACGCCTATTCAAAGGCATGCGCAACAAGTCTTAAACCCATCATAATAACTCCAGCACACCAACATTGCTAATGGGAGTGTACCAAATTAGCGGGTGGTGGGTTCAAAAATCATAAGAGAAAACTGGTTTTGCTTTGGGGCTGGTACGCCACCCACTAATTTGGTACACCCCCATTAGCCTAATTGCAGACTCTTCCGATGGTCAATATTTAATAAATCTGCCATTAAGGGGTTGATAGACAGTTCAACCAAGCACTAATTATCATATTTGATTTTTTTGGTAGATACTGCAGCGCCAGCACCTGTTGAGAGACATGATGTGTCGCTGGTGTACTGCATCTATAATGGCAATGTTCACACCTGAAATGGCTTAACATTGATGAGATTTGTTAGGTGTACAAAAAATGGTCAAACATAGTTAGGTGTACAAAAAATGGTCAAACATAAGGTCAAATACCAAATAAAATCAGCACAATGTTCAAACATAAGGTCAAATACCAAATAAAATCAGCACACTTGTGTATATTTGGCATAATTATTTGATTTGATAATTAGTTAACAGATGGGCCATATCTTGAACTGCACCATGGTTTGGTTCAGGCATCATGCCATATCTCAATACCCTGGTCCCTGAGTCCTGACCAAAAACAAAATAGGTCAAGCAAAATCAAATCAACACTGTGCCACATAATGCCTAAATTTTAAAGAAAAATAAAAAAGGTCTAAAGAGTTTCGAACCTCCAACCTCAAACTTAAAATAACTAAAGTGAACCACTGTGCCTCACTAACGTTTTTGAAATTTTATTTCCCTTCAAGATATTTTCTATTTTTGTTGTTGTTGTTGTTGTTACCGCTTAACATCTAAACTGGAGTACTTATTATTGTACTAGCTAATTCCTTTGTTACTAGTGCCTTGGATATATAGTAGTATCTTTTCTTTACTACTTTAGTCAACTACATTGCACTATTTTACTCCCAATTCACATATTCTTAAAAGCAAACTAATAAATTATTACGGAGTAATATAGTACTAGATAGTGCCTTGGAAGATCATAAATACTTTTTTGTGCAATTTTTTTTGATTAAAATCCCAATTCATATTCTTAGAAGCAATTCTAGATAGCTCTTACAATTAAATTTGTATTAAAAGAATCGATCGGTATTTATTTTTTAAAATACTGGCCGATAATATAGGATTTTATCATGTTTATGCCTTTATTCTGGACGAAACATGAAATATCAGTGATACATAAATATGAATATCCGATAATATCGCATTATTGATCATATCGGACCGATCAGCCGATAATATTGGCAAGGATGTTTGGGGATCTTAGGTTGTCAGGTGTAACTAGTTTATTTGATTGGTCGGCATTATGAATTCACGAACGACTATGATTGGCTTCGTCGACAAGACTCGATATCCAAGTTTTTTTTACCAATGTCACTCTTGGACATGGCTTATTCAGCTAAACCATTTTTTATTTCGATGTCAAGATCATAAAGAGTATAGTTCATCCAAAATTAAGTTTCCGAGAGTATTTCCACCAAGATAAATTGATTGATGGTAATTTTCCATTTTTTCCGATGTCACTCTTGAACGAGCTTGTAAAATCTAAGTTTCATCCAAAATCTAAGTTTCCGGAGATCACCGAGATAAATTGAATTAATTTTTTATTTTTACTGATGTCATGGACGAGCTTATAAACCAATTTATATTTCTATGTCAAAATCTTAGCAAGTACAATTTATCGCCCAAATCTAAGTTTACCGGGGAATATCTCCACCAAGATAAATTGATTGATGGTAATTTTCAATTTTTACCGATGTTACTCTTGGACAAGCTTCTAAATCCCGGATTTTTATTTCGATGTCAAGATATCTTAGCAATTATATTTCATCCAAATCTAAGTTTCCGGAGATCGCCGAGATAAATTGATTTAATTTTCTATTTTTACCGATTTCACTCATGGACGAGCTTGTAAACCAATTTATATTTCGATGTCACGATCTATGGTAATTTTCAATTTTTACCGATGTCACTCTTGGACGAGCTTCTAAACCAATTTTTATTTATTTGTCACGACCTTAGCAAGAATTTTTCGTCCAAATCTAAGTTTCCGGGGAGTATTTCCACCGAGACAAATTGCTTAATGTTAATTTTCCATTTTTACCGATGTCACTCTTGGACGAGCTTGTAAACCAATTTATATTTCTTCCAAGTTAAATTACTTGATGTTAATTTTCCACCCAATTTTTTTATTTTATATTATACTGTATTTATTTATTTTCCAAAGCTATACTTGTTCACTATCCAAGTTATCATGCTTGTACGTGGCTAAGCTAGAGGTTGAATCGTAAAGTGAAAACGTGTGTCACGGTATAAAACACGAGCAAGGGAGACTAGGAGAGTACTACTACTCGGATTTTTCTTTTCCAAGTCTCTCTCTAAACTGAACCTAGGGTTTCAGTATAAAAAACTGAAAGTATTAGTATCAAACCAGAGAAAATGACTTCTATAGTAGTAAATTCCTTCCGATTTCTTCTTCTTGATGATGAAGACAACGAGATTGTTGGTTATTGTGGTTGCAAGGTTGTTCCTTGTTTTGGAAATGAAGAGGATGATGATTATGATGTTTTTGACGATGAAGAAGAGGAGGACGATGAAGAGGATGATGAGTATGATTCTGAGGATGATGATGATGATGAGTATGATTCTGAGGATGATGATGATGATGATTTAGATGATCCGGAACACTTCTTTTGGTTTGGGCCAGCGATTGAGGATGAAGATGAAGACGATGATGTTGATGATGATTGGCCATACAAAGATGTGGTTACGATTGTCGACAGCAGCAGTGAAGAAGAAGGGGATTCTAAATGATCTAGTCCTCTGTTTTCATGGTTCTGCTATGCAAGAATGGTATTGAATCATATCTCGATCCATCATCTTTTGTTTAGTTATGTCTTTTTTTTTGTGTGTGTGTGTTATTAGTGTATCTTATGTTTTTTTTAGATGTTTAATTAGTCTGTTTGTAAAGCTGCTTGTAAGTTTACCTTTTGTGAATGTTTAATATTTAAGGATGCAATATTTTGTTTAGATTCCAAGTGCATATGTTGTTTAATTTCTTTCCATTGTTCATCTATTGGAGTATCAATCTCTTGATGAAACAGAATGAACTAGTAATGTGTTTAAGGGGGCTTGGCTTAGAGATTTGGGTCTGAAGAGTTAGGGTTAACCATGATTTTGTTGTGGCTTTGCTGTTAAAGTGATAGGATCATGAATATGATAGGGACTATATACTGAGTCTTGTATTAGAGTTGAAAAACATAACCAAATTTTTCATAAATTGCAATGCCAAATTTGACAAACTTAACCAAAAAAAAAAAACAGAATTGAGACAATTGAACAGTAGGCCTTTGACTGTTACATAATTTTGCTTACACAATTAACAAAATTAGCATACTAAAAATAATGTAAAAAATTTGAATTTAGCCTATGCCGAGTGCTCAGCCATAAATTTGCTGGTCTTGGTGGCTTCCCATGTTCTTATTCATTATAATCATTATCCAAATGTTCACCATAGCTTTTCTCAAATGCATCCCAAGAAGCAAAACCCTTAGGAGGAGGATCATCTTCAACATGGATCATTTTCTTAATATGAACTAATTCCCATTCTTCATCGACATACTCTTCTAGTATATCACCAATGCTTTCCACAAAGTCATCCCATGAAGAAAATCCCTTCGGAGGAGGAGGATCATTATTAACAATACCATTGGCAGGAACAACACATTTCTCATTAGAACTCATCCTCTCAATTCCTTCGTTCTTTTACTTATGAACGAGGTATCTAGGATCCAAATCTAGCTAAATATATTATTTTTTCCTATAAATATCTAGTATGCAAATCTAAATATAGTGGGTGGGTTATGTTTACCATGAATATAACAAACGAAAATCAAGGTGATATATGGAAAGTGCGATTTTGCGGATTTTGCGAGACCCAACAGAAAAATATTGCATTAGGATTCTAGGATTAGACTACTGATCGTCAGTTCTAATTAGACTCATATATTCTTGTTGAAACCCTACAGAAATCTCTAAATATCCTGACACGTTGAGCATTCATGTCAATGAGATAGTACACTTGTTAAAACTAAAAGTTTACCTTCCTTATTTAACAAAATAGCCCTTCCTTATTGAATTTCAGACGCAATTTTTCCTACTACATTATTACTACTATCATAATTGATTTTTTGTAAAATTCATAGACCAGCACTTATTGATCATGCACGGTTTACCAGGGTTTACATGTATTATGTGACGCTGGTGTATTGCCATATCTTGATTTGTCAAAATACATCATTATTATCCTCTCCTGACCCGTCCCATCTCTTAATTGCAAACATCGTTATCTTTAAGAGTAAAACGAGGCGGTAGCCTAATTTGAAGGCCATAACTGGAGCATTATGGTTCACCAGGATTCGCATGTTTGGCTCATGCATCAAGCCATATAAGTACCTGACCAAGTGACCAACAATAAGATCTAATTAATAATAAAATAAAATAATAATATTTTACATCGACGAAATTAGAGATGGTCATGGGGCGGGTATTTTCAATCCCAGTCACTGCCCCGTTCGTAAAAAAATACCCATCCCCGCCCCGTTACCCATATGAATTGGGGCGGGGCAGGTATGAGGAATACCCATATGGGGCGGGTTTCCCATGGGTTACCCGTAACACTGAGTTAATACATAAATTTGATTATAATCAAAACTTAAATATGATTCAAACAAAAATAATAACGTAAGAACGACGCATTCTGGAATCTTAAATTCAGTAATTTATCTTAAAGTGAACAAAAGAATTTGTTAATGACTTATTAGTTTTTCTGTTTTTTCCTGTCCCGTTCTATCTTCGTCCACGTTAACCATTTCATTATCTGCTTCATTTTCTCTAATTTAACTTTTAGAGAATGTGTTTGATCACAAAAAAAAAAAGGTGATGAATGTACAAGAACGATCGAGAATATGATAAATGAAAGAAAGCTCGACTAAGTGGTGGAAGTATAAAAATTATACACATTGTTGCATAAAAGTCTAAACCCCTAACTTGTGAAAGATACATGGAGGGTATGGGGCGGGGACCTTGAATCCCATCCCCACCCCATCCCCGTAGCTTAGTTTTCGGGTATTACCCATAACCGATCCCATCTCCATTTGTGCGGGTAAAACCCTACCCGAACGGGGCGGGTACCCACGGGGATGGGTTTGGGTGGGGCAAATGGCCATCCCTAGACGAAATAGGCAAACGCGCAACAAGCTGCGCCGCGAGCCCTTTTTGAATTGCAACCTAACCTATGGAAAACAAACTCCCTCGAACCAGGAGTCATGACATTACCGTGCATGACTTTCTGGACTCTTCTGAGGAGTCCAACCGCCTCCGGAGCTAAAAAATCAAAAGTATCAAAAGCAAAAGGAATAAAGGTATGCCCATTATCAAGACACGCTTTCTCATGTTTCGCTATCTTACCTGAGGCAGCCCTCAACGCCGCTTGCCCGACTATAAACGTACCATGTCCAATTCCTACTAATGGAGAAACCCAAGTAAGATTAACACATGCATGTTTTCCGTTAGACCACCCAAAAATTAAAACATCTAACTTGTCTGAGCGTCGATTTCCCTTCGAGTGGATCAGTCAAAAAATTGACAGCCCGCTTCTTTCTTTGCAGAAATACCGGCTCTCCATAGTATATCATATAAAATGTCCCTCACATGATCATGTCTATGTTTAAACCAGGGTCTACCTTACAATGAACTGCATGTTCCCCATAATTGGAATAGCAAGTAAGAAATCCTGAACATGCCCGGCTTGCAGACAACCCGTAAACCCTATCCATGTCTTTAACTGCTTTACCAACAATTAAAATCAAAAAATGGTCAAACATAAGGTCCCTGCACAAATTGTGTATATTTATTTATTTAATTTTAATTAGTTAACAGTGGCCATATCTTGAACTATAGCTAGCATGGGCAACTACCAACACTATGTCAACAGCGCCTGAGACATAGTCTATTCTTTCTCCCAAACGATCAGCAACATAAATCTCTCTCGAATCCTTTCTTTTTCGTCGAAATCGAAATCCAGTTTCATCTTCATCAATTTCAAACCCTAAAATCTCCATCAATCTTTACTCAATTTCGACTTAGATTACAGAGTTTGGATTTGGTTGATTGAATATTCAATCTTCTCTAACCTGTAACCCTAAATTCAAAGTTGGGTGAATTGAACGGACCACCACCACCATCACCAAGTTCGTCCTCTGATTTCTAATCGAAGACTAGGTGAATTCATTGAATTAATTCCACGATGATTATCTTCATGTAATATTCATTTGGGGTTTCTTGGAGATTCATCTGTAGAAAACTTCATCAATAACAAAGAATCAATTGATTCTTCTGTGAAAGATCGATTCAGGCCTAGATTTAAGTTTAATCGATCTCTAATAGAAGTATTGCTAGTGATTCATAATTTTGGAAATGCAAATCTTGGTCATCTTCATCTAAGGTATTTCTCATTCATTCATTTGGGGGTTTAATGATTTTTCAAATTGGAGGTTACACACTACTGATTTTGAATAGTACAATTTCTGATGGTGATTATGAACATCTCTATCTTTCAGATTTTAGGCGTATTATGTTTGCTGTGAATTGTATCCTGTTTTGAGAATGTTTTGGTGATTATGAACATCTCTATCTTTCAGATTTTATGTTTATTATGTTGCTGTGAATTGTATCTTGTTTGAGAATGTATTGTGATTATGAACATCTCAATTGCATGATTTATGCCTCCACCAAGTAGTTTTATATGTCAGTTGACAGATGATCTTAAATTAAGAGATAGTATTTGGTTGTATGATGCCATCATTGGTGAATAAAGCTTCTATTCTGTTTTGAGAAGCAGCATCTTAGGAGTCACTGTGATTTTTTTTCACTGTCAGATTGTAGAATTAAATTAGGTATGCATAAGGCTCCACCAAGTAGTGCTCATGTCAATTATGTGCAAGTTGAATACGACGCAACCAACGCAAGCCAATTATTGTTAGTCACTGTGATTTGATCTTTATATCTAAAGATCAAACATATATGGATGTTCGTAATTTGTCCCTTTGCCAGATTGTAGATTAAGACTAGGTGTGTATATGCCTCTCTATCAAGTGAATTAGACTGGATAGAAAAACACTAGAGTGACTTGTTGTCAATATGCATTTGTTTACGGTACATCTTACTATCTTAGTCTTGTACATGATCCAGTTCTTTGATTGTAGTTTTAGTTTCTAGAATACACCCTGCATCTCCAACATTATCGACGCACAATCATTGGACAATATAAATAAGCCGACTTCATCATATTGCATTTAAAAAAGTTACAAACGTTCTGTTCATTCAGTGTTGAGCAACATTTACATGTTCATAAACTTAAACATATCCATTTACAAGTATTTCACCATCTTACCCACAAAAAATCTAAATATCAAAAAAGAAAAAGAAAAAAGCAAAATAAACATAACATTCCCCTGCATTTTCAGTCTCCATTGCCAGAACCAAAAAAGAAAACATGATTCAGTGACTTACCATTTGCATTAGACCCCTCTCCATTCGAATTCTTCTCTGTACTTTGATAATAGCTATTTTTTAACATTATGTCATCATTTCCATTTGAGCACTTACCCAAAAATCCACCATCTCTCTACAGAAGAATTCAAATGTCGATAAGGCTTACTCATTGTCATACCCATCACTCGGAATCAGAATCATCAGATTCATCTTTATCCTCATCATACGCCTCTTCCTCATCATCAGACCCCTCTTCTTCCTCGCCAGGCCCCTCTTGCTCCTCATCAAACCACTCTTCCTCCTCGTCTTCATCTGCATCGTCCGCTTCGGAATCGGTCTGTTGGGCCAACACTACATCATTAATCCCAAATCTCTCATCTTGGCGAAAATCCTCAATCATCACTCTTAGAGCAGATTCTGTATCACTTCGATACCCAAAAAAAGTAGCAGGCTCTTCATCTTCGGAAGCATCACTGTCATTTTCTTTCTTCATTACTTCCCTTTCGGACAACCTCATCTTTTTATCATGCACTTCCCGGAACTTCTCCTCCTCTTCTTCATCTTTGAAAAGATCAAAACGACGCTTGTTTTGCAAAATTTGTACCGGTTTTTCAACTGGTTTCTCTTTTTCAACTGGTTTCTCTTCTGCTTTGATTACATCCACTGCAGCATGCATCTCTTCCCAGAGTGTAGGGACTTCAATATCATATAAAAAGTCATTTACTCTCTTGTTTACCTTCTCCAGATCATCCTTGTTCATCTGCTCAATCATCTGCTTAGTGGCTGATAGCCTTTCACATCTTTCTTTCTCTTCTAACTCTTTCAATAGTTGCTCTTCAGTCATGGGGGCTTTACCCTTTGCTCCGTGTTGATCATCATCACCAGCCATTTTGATTGATTTGATTTGATTGAGAAAAATTCAGAAAACAGTAATCTCCCTCTACAAATTCTCTCTCTGAATTTTTTTGCTCTCTGACCCTTTGGTTTCCTTGTTAATCCCTTTGGTTTCCCTGTTTATTCTCTCTCTGGAATAAACTATATTCTTGTAAGGTCACGGCTATTCCCAAGAGAAAGCTTTAATCGAACACGTACCCTAGTCTAATTGGCACCTATTCTAACCCACAATGTCATAATGACGTGATAAACCTAGGTAAAATGGCATTTTGGTTAATCAAAGTAGATTTTTTTTTTTTATTTCCTTCTCTTACTTGCGCGGGAGAAAGACTGGAAGAGGCGAAATAGAGAAACCCTAGTTAAGGGATTCTTTCCTTCTCTTATCAGATTAAATTCAAACTTACTTGTTTAATTTCATGAATGGGGGATGTTTTTATTTTATTAATTTGAAATTACTATTGCTAGGGTTTCAGGTATATACCTTTCCCAAATCTAAAATCGTTTTCTACTGTATTATGTAAACCTAGGGTTCTGTCAATTTTAAGAGTTTTTTATGATCTTGGCTGTGATTCTATATCTTAGTAAGAATTTTAAGAGTTTTTTATTGTCAGGGTTTCTTTTGTTTTGTTCAGGTCTTTCATGTTTTTATGATCATAAACCAATTTAGGTCTTTCATATCTTAGTATTAATTGGTTGAAACAATTGATGTTTTGTGTGATTCTTGTGACGGAAATTATGGAATTTGGTTTAGGTTGATATAATTTTTGTTACTAGTGGATGTGCAGGTATCTGCATTCTGGTGCAAGGACAATGCTTCAATGGAGGAATGAAGATAGGAGTTGTAGCTGAGGAGCTGGAATGTAAGGCTATGCTGGAAGCTGTTACTCTGGCACAGACTTTAATCATGTTATCTTTGAATCAGATTGACAAACTTTAATAAAATCCATCAATGATCAAACCTATTATGTTAATTGGATGAATCAAGCTTTGGTTTTAGATATTAATTCTAATTGGACAGAACACACAAATATAGTAGTGTGTTTTAGTTCACTTAATTCTAATTGGGGCCATAGCAGTTCTTACGATTTTTATTTTCAACTGCACCAACACGTACTCCACTTTATACAAAGATAGTTTTACTTTAGTACCGTTATAACAACTGCAGCAACACGTACTCCGCTTTTTACCTATCATTTTGATTTATTTTTTTATTTTTGATTCATTTTGATTTATTTTCTGAATTCGGGTACGAACAAAAAAATCTTCAGTATGGAATGAATATTAATTGCATCGCATCTAACTCCGGTCATTTAGAGCCGTCAAAGCAGAAAATTATGCAGCAGGATAACAAGATTTGACTGAGAAAATTCTAAACATAGAACGTGCAGCATGCAAATTGAAGGATTTTTACCTACCTATTTTACCAAATTATTTACGATATACACTTAAATATTTTGCCAAATTATTTATTAGTAAAGATATTGCCAAATCTCCATTTACCCTACGTGTTCATCTCTCTCGTCTTAAATCATTTCATGTTTCTGCTCTTAAATCTTCTAACCTCCCCTAGAAAACAAAACAAGTTGTTTACTTTGATCGTCTGATTCATCTCCTGGATAAACCATATATTCCCCTGTCAGTTTTGCTTTGCGGATTAATTGGATCGACCGTGTAAGTAATTCTTTTCAGTACTGCTTTGTTAACTGAGATTATAACTCTAATGGTCATAGTAGGGTAAATATCATCTTCACATGCAACTGTATGTAGGTAGATAACCTCTGATTATTTGTATGATTCATATATGATAACTGAACTCACATTGTGATTTGTGATTACTCTTTGTGACAAGTTTTATTATTTCGTAGTTTTATTCGGACCACAATAACATTTTCACAAGATGTTGACAAGTTTTTTCTCCGTCCAGGTATCTGAGAATTCATAATGGATCCTAGAGTGGATCCTATAGTAATGGATAAATCTTGGATGTATACCGATAGAACCAAACCGCATTATCAAGACGGAGTCGATGCATTTATAAAGTTTGCTACGCATACATACCAACAGGATATTGCGACTGGGAAACGGAAACCATACAACAAGGGCAAAGTTAAGTTTCTATGTCTATGTGTGAAATGTCTCAACGACTACGTGCACAAGGAAAGTGAAGTTAAGTATCACTTACATACTTCTGGGTTCATTCAAAATTATGTCGTATGGACTAAGCACGGAGAAGGAGATGAGTCATCATGGTGGACACTTCTGGATGGTAATGGCAGAGACGGTCCGCACTCTGATGAACCAGCACATGCTGCAGAGACTATACAAATGGTTAATACTTTATTAGGAGAAAAATTTTCAAAGGAATCTGAGAAGATGCAACGGATACTCAATGATGCTGGGAAACCCCTATACGTAGGATGTAAGGATTTTACAAAGATATATGTAATGTGTGAACTGTTTAACTTGAAGAGAAAGCACGAAGCTTTCGACAAGTTCTTTAATGAACTTCTACCACTGTTACAGTCCATGCTCCCTCCAGGAAATGAGATGATGAAAAGTACATATGAAGCTAAGAAGGTGATGAGAGATTTGGGTTTAGGTTACGAAAAGATACATGCATGCATCAATGACTGCATTCTCTATAGGAAGAAATACAAGGATGACATCAAGCGTCCCACCTGTGGGGAATCAAGATGGAAAGTTGACGACACCACCAAAGAGGTGCATGAAAAAATTCCGGCAAAAGTCTTGTGGTATTCCCCAATTATCCCAAGACTGAAACGGTTGTTTCAATCAAAGAGAATTGTCGAATATTTATTGCGGCACGATACCAGAAAGAAAGAAGAGGGTGTTTTACGGCATCCGGCGGACTCACCAGCATGGAAAAATATAGATGAAAGATATCCCATAATTCGTGATGATCCTCGAAATATGCGGCTAGGCATTTCGGCTGACGGGGTTGACGAAAACAAAGGCATGCAAAAACAGCATAGTGTGGCCAATTCTGACAGTGATTTACAACCTTCCGCCAGAGTTGTGTATGAAGAGAAAGTTCACCATGCTGTCATTAATTATCTATGGGGGGCCTTGTAAGGACATTGATGTTATGTTACAACCGTTTGTCGAGGATCTCAAGGAATTGTTTGAGGGAGTCCAATGTTTTGATGCGCTGAAACAGGAGATGTTTACTCTACGTGCGGTTGTTTTATGGACAATAAATGATTACCCTGCTCTCGGTACACTGTGTGGTTTCCCCTACCAGGGACGAGACGCCTGTAAGGTGTGTGGGAGAAATACTTACTATGGCAGGCTAAAACATTGTAAAAAAGAGGTTTATACCGGGCATAGAAGATACCTACCATACGATCATCCATTCAGACGTCAGAAGGGGTTCAACGGAAAAGAAGAAACTGAAAAGGCTCCGGAACTTATGACCCTGTCACAAATATACAACGAGGTAAAGATTATAAAGAATAAATGGGGAAAGGGACGGAAGAACATTGTGGTGGAATTCGTGCAGGATAACCCTGGAAGAGGTGGAAAGATGAAGAGAATCGAAAAGACCATCGAACCAAAAAAGGGGGAAGGGGAAGGAGACCGAAAGGCGCTACTGGAAAAAGTTCAATATATGGTTCCGGCTCCTCCCCTACTGGCAGTATCATGTTGTCCACCATTGCATAGATTTCATGCACGTCGAAAAGAATGTATGCGAGAGTATCGTTGGAACATTGTTGAACAATGAATTTAAGTCGAAAGACCACCTTGCTGCTCGAATGGACCTGAAGGAGATGGGTTTTAGAGAAGAGTTTCAACCTCGAGAAAATGGCAAAGGGGGATATATACTAAAGGCAGCATGTCACTCATTAAGCCCGGAGGAAAAGGATAAGTTCTGTGCAACATTATCCGAGATAAAGGTTCTACAAGGGTATTGTTCAAACTTTTCAACACTGGTGAATCGAAAAGATCGAAAGCTTATCGGACTAAAATCGCATGATTATCACATACTAATGCAACATTTTTTGACCATTGCGATTAAATCAATTATGCCGCAGCCAACAAGATATGCTATTATCAGGTTTTGTTTCTTTTTCAGGGCAATATTTAGCAAAGAAATCAAGGTGGCAGAGCTAGAAAAATTGCAGTCGGGTCTCGTTGTGACGTTGTGCTTGCTCGAGAAATACTTTCCTCCATCCTTTTTCGACATCATGGTTCATTTAACTGTGCATCTTACCAGGGAAGTGCAAATTTGTGGTCCTGTATTCTTTCGATGGATGTATCCGTTTGAAAGGTGCATGAAGGTCATAAAAGGGCATGTGCGAAACAGAAACATACCTAGAGGAAGCATTGTTTAAGGGAACCTTGCGGAAGAGACAATTGAGGTTATCAGTGAGCACCAACAAAGCATGAAAGATACAGTCGGAATTCCACCAGACAAACTCAACACATCTGACACTGGCGAAGATTCTTATTCTTTTAGGGGAAAACCAATGTCAAATCCTAAGTTTCCTCGTGTTGATAAGGATCTATTTGATAAAGCGCATTTCTATTCATTGCGGAATTCGCCTGAAGTTGCTCCTTACGTTGAGTAAGTATAACTAGATCTAACCAGATAACCTCATTTTTTATTTAGTTTTTGATTCTGTGTCCGAATTTCTGCAAAGATAATAACATTAATCATTGCACTGTCCAGCCGACACCAGAATTTTTTGAAGGATAAATATCTTGGTATGAGTGATAGACAGCTAGATCAAAAACATTGTGAAGAGTTCGCCAAATGGTTACAAAAAGTGGTTAGAGTTTGCAGAAAATATCACTCTTGCTATGTAACTTTTGCGTTGAGACGGAGGCTAATCCTTATAATGTATTTCAGGTTAACAGTGAGTGGGCAGAATCTAGGGAAAACTTCAATCAGGACTTAAGGTGGCTATCAATCCCACCGAATGCCCAAGTAGAGACATACGAAGCATATCACATCAATGGATACCTGCTTCGCACAAAATCTCATGATGGTTCCGTTAACCAGAATAGTGGGGTTTACGTAGAGGCAACTGACACGCACATTAGACAAGCGGGGATTACCCTTAATTTGGCGGATTATTATGGTGTTTTACAAGAGATATGGGTGCTGACATATCATTCGCTGAAAGTGCCACTTTTCAGGTGTAAATGGGTTACCAAAGCAGGGGTCTCAAAAGACAAACTTGGCTACATTTTGGTTGAGCTTGATAAGTTGGGACTCCAGGATGATCCTTTCATTGTAGCCTCCCAAGCTAAGTAGGTATTTTATGTGCCAGACCACGAAAATAAAAGAAAGTATATTGTGTTAGGTGCACCTACCCAAACTGGAAATATGCTGGTGATGAAGTCGACGAGGAATTCAGTACGGCAGTTATTTGTCGGAATGAGTATAAATTGCCAAAGGTAGATAAACTTGACCTGCAAAGGACATCCAGGGATGATTACTATCGGGACGACATTAAGGGTAGAACTGCAAGGAAACCACCAGCACCAGCACCAACAGCAGTCCCTGCTTCTCAAACGACTGCATCTGAGCAACCATTTCCAAGGACTAAGCGACAAGCCAGGTGATAGAATGTAGTTGTTTGGATTTTTCTGTTAACTAGAGAATGAATGTATGGATTGTTGAAAAAAAATTGATTCTTAAATCATGGTGGGGTTTTGTATGCAGATGGGTGTTAGCAATGTTGGATGAGTTTGGATTTGGCTATACTGATTATTGAATTAATATTATGTCATGCTAGGATTAGTAGTAATAGTACTAGGCTTGCACATAGATTTTTTTTTGGAATTGGGCCTAAAATAGTCTTTGAATTAATCTTACTCCAACATCATTTTATAAACTGGAGTAATACCCACCATCTTAAACAACATTTTATATACCCTATTGATTCATTAATTCAGTCATTCCTACCCATCTCTACTTAACAATCATTGGAATTTTAGAATCATTCACCAAGAACATTGCTTGTTTGTACATTTACAAAAACAAGAAGACAATAACAAAAACAAGTCCAATACTACAAACATTCCTTTAACATTTATCAGCTTATTGAGCATTATATCAAGTTTTTTCAATTTCCGCATCAGCACCACAAGTTCACACAACTATCAAACCCTCAAAAGATCAAAGCTTTAAACTACCATTACATATTCTCAAAATACCTTCACCAAAAGGCCACAACCCAAACCCCTTTCATTACAAACCATTACTACAAACTTGAAACAACGACTACCCCTTTCAACTTTACAATCCAAACACAAGAAAATTTCCTGTATCTTACTACTTGCCCACAAAATCAAAATAAAAGGAAATCCAAAACCGTCCGCGTCAACTTTCAAAATACAAAGAAACTTACCATCTTTCGCACCAACATCAGGAAAAGTAGAAGGAAGGAAAATTACCAGAAAAGCTGTTTTGCAAAAAACTTGTTGATCGTTTTCAGGATTTATGTAATGCCTGAAAATATAGCCTTTCCTGGCAACTCTGATGAGCTTACCACCGTTCATCCTCATCAGTATCCAGACCCTCTTCACCATAGTCCTCGCTATCAGATGGTGCAGGAGAAATCCCACTGGATGATGATTCATCATCACTATCCTCATCCCCTTCTTCCCTTTCTTCCTCACTTGACTCATTATCGAGATAAGCAATTCGACGGCTCACCTTCACTGCAACAGGTTCACCCTCACTTATGGTGCGAGCAAAAATCTTGGGATTGGCAAGTTCATATTCAAATCGCCTTCTCGCCTTCTCATCATGATAAGAATTCATCCTTTGCTTGTCCTCCGCAGCATCCGAATCTAGGTCACTGGCATCCACTTCCTCCACTTCATACTCATACCCTTCCGAGGCCTCGGAATCACTTTCTCTTGAACTGCCAAACTTTGGGGTCTTGGCCTGCTTCTCAGCCTTTTCATCATCCTTCCGTTCTTTCCATTCTAAGAACTTGGGTAGCCATGCATTGTAGAGATCCTCAAATCTCCTTTTCTTCCATTCCTGAACAGCCTCTTCTGCCTCTCTCTGACGAGTTTGCTCTTGAATCCGATGATCAATTTCAGACTGTGCATCTTCTCTTAACTGCTGCAATTCCTCTATGCTCAAAGAAGGGAGAATTGACTTGGCTTGTGCAAATTCAGGTGTTACTGGTGGTGCATTTGGAAGATTTCCGATGGAACTGGTTGAATTCTGGGCAGGATCAGCCATACTCTCAATTTAGTTTGCTAAACCTAAACCTTTCCTCTTCTGTTAAAGATCTCTCTGAAAATGGTAATCTCTCTGCTAATTAACCCCTCAAATACCCCACTGTGCCAATTCAATTCCATTTATGGCGCTTAGTTATCCGTCATGTCACTTTGTTAACTACGCCCATTCAAAGCCATCTGTGTCCCCTTCACTCTAATAACCATCATTACCCTATCAAGACCTATTTTCAACACCTAATTCCCATGAAGACCTTTACCCTCTTTGGAACTATCATTAAGGGAGTATCTGGTGGGTCACCAAACTTTGATGTTTATCTTTGGGGTCTAATTAACTCTTTATGTTTTATGCATACTAGGAGATGGCAGCACCAGTTGGGAAGCTTCATTGCAACCTGCTAAAAATGCTCTTCCTGCTAGAACAGTCCTTCATATAATAGCGTGTCCAAAAAAGGAAAATTTTGGCCATATTACATTTCCAAAGTAATATTAACAATAATTAAAGCAAATACTAATTAACCACTAAACTCAAAATGGATATTAAGAGAAGTAATAAGGGAGAAGGGAGAATTTCTTATTCACTTATGAAAATGGGATACAAAATACAATATCCTAAGGGAGCTATTTATACAAGTATTAAGGTGTTAGCTTGTATACACCACCTAGTATTACATGTCACACTACATGTAGGATGTTATGTAGCAATAAAACCTCTACCTTGCAAACCATGCAATTCAACACCCACTAGCTTTAGGTGTTAATCTCATCCAACAAAGTAGCTTACTATTGCTTAAGTAGCTTATACAAGGTGCTTGGTGTAATAAGGTGCTTATGCAAGGTGCTTGGTGTAACTAATGGTGCTAAGTGGATAGCCACCATATCCCATGCATATTATAACAGGCCACACTTTGATTTGGCGTGTTTATTAAAATGTTGAGTAGCTGAACCAGTTTATTTTTTTTTCAAAACACCCTATAGACACGTCTAAATATGGGCAGATTGGTGGATTGATACGTTACCTAACTTCTTTGAGGTCATGCATTCGAATATTGCGTTCGAAAGCTTTTTATTAATTTTTTTCAGAAGGATGGGCTTGTTCAGAAGGATGACAGCATCTTCTTCTAGAAGTTTTAAGGTAATTGGGATTCCACTTGCCACTTCAAGCCCGTATCTGACGAAAATAGTTGAGGGCAGCTGCGGTTCGGTATTGGGTTTCGACTTCGGGTCACGGGTAGCCCGCTTAGAGAGTCCGCTTGCCAAATAGCTGCCAAGTGTTTGCTGCCGCCTGTTAACGGCCAATAAGTTGGGGTGGCGTTCAATAGGTCTTTTCATGCACTTAGTAGGCATGTGCCTCCACGATATCTCAACTAATTGATCTCGAGGATTGAAAAATGATGGGTGAGATGTGTTAACTGTTGGTCTTCTCGTCCATAAGGCCTGTTTGGAAGAAATCAGTTTTAATTTCCAATTATGTAACTCTGTAACTTCCACATTCCATCTCCGCAAAATCCCTTCAGTGTTCCAATTGTTGAAGCTATGTCTAAGCGAGGTTATAATGCATATCTAAATCTGAATGATCACCCAACCATGTCTACAAATCAGGAATCCATGGGTAGACCAGAGGAAAAGAAGGCTAAGATGAATATGCAAGAAAACCAGGTATTGATTTTTGATAATCATGGAAGAATTGTTGGGTTCAAGGTGTTGAAAGTGAATTTCATAGTTGTAATTGGCTTTATTAGTAACTGTGATGGTGTTATTGATTGGGATTCCCCCATTTCTCCAATTTGACAGGTAGTAGAGATAAGCAGTAGCAGCAGTGAGGAACCAAAGCCAAACATGCAATTTGGTACTAGAGGTGTTGGAGAAGTCAAAGAGGATAGGGCTGTTATGCATGATAGTGCCAGTGTTTATGCGTTGGATCCTCAACTTCCTCAACTCCAAGGGGCTGATGAAGGGTGGGTGGTGTATGTCGTTCATCCTGACAAAGGACGGTTTGTGATTAATGAAGGTGTGGTGCTTGTAGGGGAGCAGCAGGTGGTTTTTGGTGGTGCTAGACAGGGGTTCTATTCTGCACCAGTTCCAGTTGCATGCAAAGCTAAGATTCGGGAGAATGACACTCATGGTCTCCAAATGATGTGGTAGTATTCCCCAATATCTTCATGCTGGCACCAGTGATGCGACAGTTGGCAGAGGATGCTTATGATATTGCAATCTTCGGACCAGGGGAGATAACTGATTCTAATGAGATTCCTGAGGATGTAGTAGTGCCTATGCCTCCTCCTAGAGGAAACTATTCTGTGCCAAGGAGGAGGGATGCACCAGAAAGGAGTGGAGCTAACAAGAAGGTTGTTGGAAGTGGTGTGGGGACCTCTGAGGTTGCACCAGGAGCTTGACCAATATTCAACCATCCCCTTCCAGGTGGTAAAGTAAGTATTCTTGTAAATGTTTTTTTACTGAATATTGCATATGTTTCTCATGGATAAACAGTTAATGCTAGGGGTGCTAATTCTGGATTTGATAGTGTTGGTTTTAAAGACAATGATGTTCAATTGAATGTATATGTGGTTCTGGGTTATTGTATTATGCTTGGTTGAGTGGCTGTTGTGTTTAATTTTGGTTTTGAGCTTGATATGGTAACTATAGTAAATAGCAGGGGGAATTTGAAAGGGGGTTATGCCCAAAAGTGTTTTCTACAGAAAGTTATTTACTAAAAATGTCTAGTTTTTTAAAAATTCCGAAAAAGGTATAATGTGTACACATTATAGGTGTGGATTCTTGATATTGTGTACACAATATCAAGCAATGGGTACATATTCAAACATTTTTGGTAATTTATAACATTTTTGGGAATAACTAAAGAAAACTAGACACCTTTGGAAATTTTCTCGTTATCATGAAGGTTTGAAATTGTTTTATGGGGTTAATAGTTTTATCTGGGCATTCATATGAACTACTCCAACTGGTAGCACAAGCAACTTTGAAGTTATAGAGATAGAATAACATATTAGTACATGAATGCTTGAGAGAGCAACGAAAAATCTTACCAGAAATGCAGTGTGGTAGCTGAGAGGAAATTTTGATAGCACACATAGTCCATGAGTAAGATATTTTAGAAACCAAATTGCAGACTCCCAAGTTATTTATAGAATTCCAATGCAACGGATTACCAAAGAAATTTTTATTATAGGTGTTTAGAAGATTTGCAGAAATAATTTTGGAGAACCCAATAACTTGCAGAACATGCAAGTCAGAATCCATTCCAGAGAAAGCTAGGGAATTAGTCTTGAGGGTTTTGGGTGTACTTTTTGGCCACACTTTCAACTTGGCGTGTTTATTTAAATGTTGAGTAGTTCAACCAATCTAGTATTTTCAAAACACTAATCAAAAACATCTAAAGATGGGCAGCTTGGTGGATTCGTATGTTATCTAAATCCTTCGAGGTCATGCGTTCGAATATGGGCGAAAGATTTTTATTAATTTTTTCAAAACGAACTTTTTAGCCACGCTATACAACCGGCGTGTCTATAGAACGCACACTATGGACACACATATACTAGTGTGTCCAAAGAAGAACTTTTTGGCCACACTTTCAACTTGGCGTGTTTATTTAAATGTTGAGTAGTTCAACCAATCTAGTATTTTCAAAACACTAATCATAAACATCTAAAGATGGCCAGCTTGGTGGATTGGTACGTTATCTAAATCTTCGAGGTCATGCATTCGAATATGGGCGAAAGATTTTTATTAATTTTTTCAAAACGAAATTTTAGCCACGCTATAAAACCGGTGTGTCTTTAGAACGCACACTATGGACACACATATACTAGCGTGTCCAAAGAAGAACTTTTTGGCCACACTTTCAACTTGGCGTGTCTATATATCCTACACTATTGACACGATATATTGGCGTGTCTATAAATCGTACAATATAGACACACATATACCGGCGTGTCCAAAGAAGAACTTTTTGGCCGCACTTTGAATTTGGCGTGTCAATCAATCGTACACTATGGACACACATATATTGGTGCGTCTAATGAACCAACTTTAAAACCACACCTTAAATGGCGTGACTAACCTTTTGGACACGCCACAACTCCCTAATGTGTCCATAAACTGGTCTATAAACACGCCCAATACCTAATGTGGCCATAGACTGGTCTATAAACACGCCCAATCAAAAATTTGAAGTTAACGTGACTAAACGGTTGAAATTTTGACACGCTAGTAGCCCTGGAGTGGCTGAAAGCACTTATATGAACACGCCCATTGAACATTGCGTGTCTATAGGGTAGAAGTATACCCTATAGACACGCCAAAATCAAACATGCGTGACAGGAAAATTTATATTTGGCGTGGCTAAAGGTCATTTCTGTACTAGTATTAGTCCTGCTCTCTCCTGACCCATCCCTCTTCCAGAGATTCTAGTGTTTTGCCATAAAACTAGTCTCTGATCTTATGTTTTTGTAGGCGTTCTTGAAGAATACACATAGAAACCTTTCATGAGGTTTGGCCACAGATGTTGCTGTAGTTTTAAATCTTTCAAGAAGTCTGTGAAACTCTCACTTAGATGTTGTGAAATTATGAATACATTCTCTAAGATATCTACTTGTCTTATGTTCTAGCAATAGTTCGGAATGAATAGGGTTTTCATGTCGTTGAAGCTATGAACTGAGTTAGACGGCAAGCATCTGACCACACTAATGCATCGTTTTCCAAGATGCTTGGAAAGAAACGCGCCATGATGTATGTGTTCTCAAGATATAGGGTCATCTGCCATTCATAGTGAAAGACATGCTCATTTGGGTTGGTATCCCCCTTGAATCCCTTGAAATGAGGTAAGTGGAACTTTTCCAGGAGTCGACACTCTCTGATTTCTCTTAATACTGGCCCATATTTAAATGTGTAGGTTAGGTCACTCCTTAGATTTTTTATCAGAATCTTATACATGTCTTCGTGTTCTTTAAATATTCTCTCCAATTTAGAATCAACTAATTATTTGATGGTATTTGTAGGGACGATTATGTCTGGTTCCGAGTTTATCTGTATAGTTGTTGACATATATTAATTTTGTAATGATCCATGGTTTCCAAATTGTTGTCATAACTGTTAGAGCATTGCTCGGTCGAACTCGCTTGCGTTGCTATCTCAAGCATGTTTGTCAATGTTAGTGATCAAAACTATATGTTTTGATTTCTAGTTTACTTATGACTAAGTCTCGGTCTAGGATAGTTAGGTTTAGTTGAGATCCAGACTCCATAGCGATTATCTTACGAAGACGAAGAACTACTTAAGGAACCAGTGGAACTTCATCCGACCAAAAGGTATGTGGAGACTTGACCTCATCTGTTACTTAAAAGTCTATCTACTCTATCTCCTACACTTGAAACAAAAGTCGTATAAGTATGATAGTTTTCATACATACACATTTGCTATTCCGAGCCGAGTTTACTCGCCTATCTTTTTTTCGAAATATGTGTTGGTAAGCTTTTTCTTTAACCACTTTTATCTTTACCCGTGACGAAAGTCATGATGACGTTTCAATCTTGAAAATAGCTTTGATGACGATAGTCGATTCTTTTTGTCTAACGAATATTATAACATTATAGAAGAATGTTTCAATTATTGAAATGTAGACTTAAGATTACCAACTATGGATATAAGCATATAGTGTGTTCGCACATTAGTGTATAAATTCATGTGCCGAAAACCAAGTGTATGCATATGTGTGCATGCGGTATTGGTGAAGAAGACAGGTTAGGTACGCGTACCCGTACGCGTACTGGCGGAAGTTTTCATACCGAAAATTTCTGTTGTAGTTTGTGAAGTTTGCAAACTGAAAACCAATCACCTTAGGTATGCATACCCGTACGCGTACCCATGGAAGTTTTCGAACCGAAAAATTTCTGCTGAGTTTCCAAACTCAAGTCCGATAGCTAAGGTACGCATACCCGTACCCAAGATGGTTAATTCTCAAATCGTTTGTTTCATGAACTTAAACAATAAATCAATAAGGAATGCAATCTTTGCAAACCGTGTCTATATTGTTCATGAATTGATTCAAGTGAATCAAACCGATTTTGTTTCAATTGTGTCTATGTATAAAGATCTAAGCAATTGAACAACTCTTGAACTAGTTCTTATGAG